>NC_134266.1:268898167-268958167 GCF_031893055.1 Leptodactylus fuscus
TAATACTGTGTGCAGGGGCCACTATTGGGGATAATACTGTGTGCAGGAGCCACTATGGGGGATAATACTGTGTGCAGGGGCCACTATTGGGGATAATACTGTGTGCAGGAGCCACTATGGGGCATAATACTGTGTGCAGGGGCCACTATGGGGGATAATACTGTGTGCAGGGGCCACTATTGGGGATAATACTGTGTGCAGGGGTCACTATGGGAATAATACTGTGTGCAGGGGCCACTATTGGGGATAATACTGTGTGCAGGGGCCACTATTGGGGATAATACTGTGTGCAGGGGCCACTATGGGACATAATACTGTGTGCAGGGGCCACTATTGGGGATAATACTGTGTGCAGGGACCACTATGGGGCATAATACTGTGTGCAGGGGCCACTATGGGACATAATACTGTGTGCAGGAGCCACTATGGGGGATAATACTGTGTGCAGGGGCCACTATGGGACATAATACTGTGTGCAGGGGCCACTATTGGGGATAATACTGTGTGCAGAGGCCACTATTGGGGATAATACTGTGTGCAGGGGCCACTATTGGGGATAATACTGTGTGCAGGGGCCACTATTGGGGATAATACTGTGTGCAGGAGCCACTATGGGGCATATTACTGTGTGCAGGGGCCACTATGGGGCATAATACTGTGTGCAGGGGCCACTATGGGGCATAATACTGTGTGCAGGGGCCACTATGGGGCATAATACTGTGTGCAGGGGCCACTATGGGGGATAATACTGTGTGCAGGAGTCACTATGGGGAATAATAATGTGTGCAGGGGCCACTATGGGGGATAATACTGTGTGCAGGGGCCACTATGGGACATTATCCTGTGTGCAGGGGCCGCTATGGGGGATAATACTGTGTGCAGGTGCCACTATGGGACATAATATTGTGTACAGGGGCCACTATGGGGGATAATACTGTATGCAGGGGCCACTATGGGACATAATACTGTGTGCAGGGGCCACTATGGGGCATAATACTGTGTGCAGGGGCCACTATGGGGCATAATACTGTGTGCAGGGGCCACTATGGGACATAATACTGTGTGCAGGGGCCACTATGGGGCATAATACTGTGTGCAGGGGTCACTATGGGACATAATACTGTGTATAGGGGCCACTGTTGGGGATAATACTGTGTGCAGGGGCCACTATGGGGGATAATACTGTGTGCTGTGGCCACTATGGGGGATAATACTGTGTGCAGGAGCCACTATTGGGGATAATACTGTGTGCAGGGGTCACTATGGGGAATAATACTGTGTGCAGGGGCGACTATTGGGGATAATACTGTGTGCAGGGGCCACTATGGGACATAATACTGTGTGCAGGGGCCACTATTGGGGATAATACTGTGTGCAGGCCCCATTATTGGGGATAATACTGTGTGCAGGGGCCACTATGGGACATAATACTGTGTGCAGGGGCCACTATTGGGGATAATACTGTGTGCAGGGGCCACTATGGGGCATAATACTGTGTGCAGGGGCCATTATGGGACATAATACTGTGTGCAGGGGCCACTATGGGGCATAATACTGTGTGCAGGGGTCACTATGGGAAATAATACTGTGTGCAGGGGCCACTATGGGACATAATACTGTGTGCAGGGGCCACTATGGGACATAATACTGTGTGCAGGGGCCACTATGGGACATAATACTGTGTGCAGGGGCCACTATGGGACATAATACTGTGTGCAGGGGCCACTATGGGGGATAATACTGTGTGCAGGGACCACTATGGGGCATAATACTGTGTGCAGGGGCCACTATGGGACATAATACTGTGTGCAGGGGCCACTATTGGGGATAATACTGTGTGCAGGAGCCACTATGGAGGATAATACTGTGTTCTGGAGCCACTATGGAGGATAATACTGTGTTCAGGAGCCACTATGGAGGATAATACTGTGTGCAGGGGCCACTATGGGGGATAATACTGTGTGCAGGGGTCACTATGGGGAATAATACTATGTGCAGGGGCCACTATTGGGGATAATACTGTGTGCAGGGGCCACTATTGGGGATAATACTGTGTGCAGGAGCCACTATGGGGGATAATACTGTGTGCAGGGGTCACTATGGGGAATAATACTGTGTGCAGGGGCCACTATGGGGCATAATACTGTGTGCAGGGGCCACTATGGGACATAATACTGTGTGCAGGGGCCACTATGGGGGATAATACTGTGTGCAGGAGTCACTATGGGGAATAATACTGTGTGCAGGGGCCACTATGGGACATAATACTGTGTGCAGGGGCCACTATGGGCATAATACTGTGTGCAGGGGCCACTATGGGGCATAATACTGTGTGCAGGGGTCACTATGGGACATAATACTGTGTGTAGGGGCCACTGTTGGGGATAATACTGTGTGCAGGGGCCACTATGGGGGATAATACTGTGTGCAGGGGTCACTATGGGGAATAATACTGTGTGCAGGGGCCACTATTGGGGATAATACTGTGTGCAGGAGCCACTATGGGGGATAATACTGTGTGCAGGGGCCACTATTGGGGATAATACTGTGTGCAGGAGCCACTATGGGGCATAATACTGTGTGCAGGGGCCACTATGGGGGATAATACTGTGTGCAGGGGCCACTATTGGGGATAATACTGTGTGCAGGGGTCACTATGGGGAATAATACTGTGTGCAGGGGCCACTATTGGGGATAATACTGTGTGCAGGGGCCACTATTGGGGATAATACTGTGTGCAGGGACCACTATGGGGCATAATACTGTGTGCAGGGGCCACTATGGGACATAATACTGTGTGCAGGAGCCACTATGGGGGATAATACTGTGTGCAGGGGGCCACTATGGGACATAATACTGTGTGCAGGGGCCACTATTGGGGATAATACTGTGTGCAGAGGCCACTATTGGGGATAATACTGTGTGCAGGGGCCACTATTGGGGATAATACTGTGTGCAGGGGCCACTATTGGGGATAATACTGTGTGCAGGAGCCACTATGGGGCATATTACTGTGTGCAGGGGCCACTATGGGGCATAATACTGTGTGCAGGGGCCACTATGGGGCATAATACTGTGTGCAGGGGCCACTATGGGCATAATACTGTGTGCAGGGGCCACTATGGGGGATAATACTGTGTGCAGGAGTCACTATGGGGAATAATAATGTGTGCAGGGGCCACTATGGGGGATAATACTGTGTTAATACTGTGTGCAGGGGCCACTATGGGACATTATCCTGTGTGCAGGGGCCGCTATGGGGGATAATACTGTGTGCAGGTGCCACTATGGGACATAATATTGTGTACAGGGGCCACTATGGGGGATAATACTGTATGCAGGGGCCACTATGGGACATAATACTGTGTGCAGGGGCCACTATGGGGCATAATACTGTGTGCAGGGGCCACTATGGGGCATAATACTGTGTGCAGGGGCCACTATGGGGGATAATACTGTGTGCAGGGGCCACTATGGGGGATAATACTGTGTGCTGTGGCCACTATGGGGGATAATACTGTGTGCAGGAGCCACTATTGGGGATAATACTGTGTGCAGGGGTCACTATGGGGAATAATACTGTGTGCAGGGGCGACTATTGGGATAATACTGTGTGCAGGGGCCACTATGGGACATAATACTGTGTGCAGGGGCCACTATTGGGGATAATACTGTGTGCAGGCCCCATTATTGGGGATAATACTGTGTGCAGGGGCCACTATGGGACATAATACTGTGTGCAGGGCCACTATTGGGGATAATACTGTGTGCAGGGGCCACTATGGGGCATAATACTGTGTGCAGGGGCCATTATGGGACATAATACTGTGTGCAGGGGCCACTATGGGGCATAATACTGTGTGCAGGGGTCACTATGGGAAATAATACTGTGTGCAGGGGCCACTATGGGACATAATACTGTGTGCAGGGGCCACTATGGGACATAATACTGTGTGCAGGGGCCACTATGGGACATAATACTGTGTGCAGGGGCCACTATGGGACATAATACTGTGTGCAGGGGCCACTATGGGGGATAATACTGTGTGCAGGGGCCACTATGGGACATAATACTGTGTGCAGGGGCCACTATTGGGGATAATACTGTGTGCAGAGGCCACTATTGGGGATAATACTGTGTGCAGGGGCCACTATTGGGGATAATACTGTGTGCAGGGGCCACTATTGGGGATAATACTGTGTGCAGGAGCCACTATGGGGCATATTACTGTGTGCAGGGGCCACTATGGGGCATAATACTGTGTGCAGGGGCCACTATGGGGCATAATACTGTGTGCAGGGGCCACTATGGGGCATAATACTGTGTGCAGGGGCCACTATGGGGGATAATACTGTGTGCAGGAGTCACTATGGGGAATAATAATGTGTGCAGGGGCCACTATGGGGGATAATACTGTGTGCAGGGGCCACTATGGGACATTATCCTGTGTGCAGGGGCCGCTATGGGGGATAATACTGTGTGCAGGTGCCACTATGGGACATAATATTGTGTACAGGGGCCACTATGGGGGATAATACTGTATGCAGGGGCCACTATGGGACATAATACTGTGTGCAGGGGCCACTATGGGGCATAATACTGTGTGCAGGGGCCACTATGGGGCATAATACTGTGTGCAGGGGCCACTATGGGGGATAATACTGTGTGCAGGGGCCACTATGGGGGATAATACTGTGTGCTGTGGCCACTATGGGGGATAATACTGTGTGCAGGAGCCACTATTGGGGATAATACTGTGTGCAGGGGTCACTATGGGGAATAATACTGTGTGCAGGGGCGACTATTGGGATAATACTGTGTGCAGGGGCCACTATGGGACATAATACTGTGTGCAGGGGCCACTATTGGGGATAATACTGTGTGCAGGCCCCATTATTGGGGATAATACTGTGTGCAGGGGCCACTATGGGACATAATACTGTGTGCAGGGGCCACTATTGGGGATAATACTGTGTGCAGGGGCCACTATGGGGCATAATACTGTGTGCAGGGGCCATTATGGGACATAATACTGTGTGCAGGGCCACTATGGGGCATAATACTGTGTGCAGGGGTCACTATGGGAAATAATACTGTGTGCAGGGGCCACTATGGGACATAATACTGTGTGCAGGGGCCACTATGGGACATAATACTGTGTGCAGGGGCCACTATGGGACATAATACTGTGTGCAGGGGCCACTATGGGACATAATACTGTGTGCAGGGGCCACTATGGGGATAATACTGTGTGCAGGGGCCACTATGGGACATAATACTGTGTGCAGGGGCCACTATTGGGGATAATACTGTGTGCAGAGGCCACTATTGGGGATAATACTGTGTGCAGGGGCCACTATTGGGGATAATACTGTGTGCAGGGGCCACTATTGGGGATAATACTGTGTGCAGGAGCCACTATGGGGCATATTACTGTGTGCAGGGGCCACTATGGGGCATAATACTGTGTGCAGGGGCCACTATGGGGCATAATACTGTGTGCAGGGGCCACTATGGGGCATAATACTGTGTGCAGGGGCCACTATGGGGGATAATACTGTGTGCAGGAGTCACTATGGGGAATAATAATGTGTGCAGGGGCCACTATGGGGGATAATACTGTGTGCAGGGGCCACTATGGGACATTATCCTGTGTGCAGGGGCCGCTATGGGGGATAATACTGTGTGCAGGTGCCACTATGGGACATAATATTGTGTACAGGGGCCACTATGGGGGATAATACTGTATGCAGGGGCCACTATGGGACATAATACTGTGTGCAGGGGCCACTATGGGGCATAATACTGTGTGCAGGGGCCACTATGGGGCATAATACTGTGTGCAGGGGCCACTATGGGGGATAATACTGTGTGCAGGGGCCACTATGGGGGATAATACTGTGTGCTGTGGCCACTATGGGGGATAATACTGTGTGCAGGAGCCACTATTGGGGATAATACTGTGTGCAGGGGTCACTATGGGGAATAATACTGTGTGCAGGGGCGACTATTGGGGATAATACTGTGTGCAGGGGCCACTATGGGACATAATACTGTGTGCAGGGGCCACTATTGGGGATAATACTGTGTGCAGGCCCCATTATTGGGGATAATACTGTGTGCAGGGGCCACTATGGGACATAATACTGTGTGCAGGGGCCACTATTGGGGATAATACTGTGTGCAGGGGCCACTATGGGGCATAATACTGTGTGCAGGGGCCATTATGGGACATAATACTGTGTGCAGGGGCCACTATGGGGCATAATACTGTGTGCAGGGGTCACTATGGGAAATAATACTGTGTGCAGGGGCCACTATGGACATAATACTGTGTGCAGGGGCCACTATGGGACATAATACTGTGTGCAGGGGCCACTATGGGACATAATACTGTGTGCAGGGGCCACTATGGGACATAATACTGTGTGCAGGGGCCACTATGGGGGATAATACTGTGTGCAGGGGCCACTATGGGACATAATACTGTGTGCAGGGGCCACTATTGGGGATAATACTGTGTGCAGAGGCCACTATTGGGGATAATACTGTGTGCAGGGGCCACTATTGGGGATAATACTGTGTGCAGGGGCCACTATTGGGGATAATACTGTGTGCAGGAGCCACTATGGGGCATATTACTGTGTGCAGGGGCCACTATGGGGCATAATACTGTGTGCAGGGGCCACTATGGGGCATAATACTGTGTGCAGGGGCCACTATGGGGCATAATACTGTGTGCAGGGGCCACTATGGGGGATAATACTGTGTGCAGGAGTCACTATGGGGAATAATAATGTGTGCAGGGGCCACTATGGGGGATAATACTGTGTGCAGGGGCCACTATGGGACATTATCCTGTGTGCAGGGGCCGCTATGGGGGATAATACTGTGTGCAGGTGCCACTATGGGACATAATATTGTGTACAGGGGCCACTATGGGGGATAATACTGTATGCAGGGGCCACTATGGGACATAATACTGTGTGCAGGGGCCACTATGGGGCATAATACTGTGTGCAGGGGCCACTATGGGGCATAATACTGTGTGCAGGGGCCACTATGGGGGATAATACTGTGTGCAGGGGCCACTATGGGGGATAATACTGTGTGCTGTGGCCACTATGGGGGATAATACTGTGTGCAGGAGCCACTATTGGGGATAATACTGTGTGCAGGGGTCACTATGGGGAATAATACTGTGTGCAGGGGCGACTATTGGGGATAATACTGTGTGCAGGGGCCACTATGGGACATAATACTGTGTGCAGGGGCCACTATTGGGGATAATACTGTGTGCAGGCCCCATTATTGGGGATAATACTGTGTGCAGGGGCCACTATGGGACATAATACTGTGTGCAGGGGCCACTATTGGGGATAATACTGTGTGCAGGGGCCACTATGGGGCATAATACTGTGTGCAGGGGCCATTATGGGACATAATACTGTGTGCAGGGGCCACTATGGGGCATAATACTGTGTGCAGGGGTCACTATGGGAAATAATACTGTGTGCAGGGGCCACTATGGGACATAATACTGTGTGCAGGGGCCACTATGGGACATAATACTGTGTGCAGGGGCCACTATGGGACATAATACTGTGTGCAGGGGCCACTATGGGACATAATACTGTGTGCAGGGGCCACTATGGGGATAATACTGTGTGCAGGGGCCACTATGGGACATAATACTGTGTGCAGGGGCCACTATTGGGGATAATACTGTGTGCAGAGGCCACTATTGGGGATAATACTGTGTGCAGGGGCCACTATTGGGGATAATACTGTGTGCAGGGGCCACTATTGGGGATAATACTGTGTGCAGGAGCCACTATGGGGCATATTACTGTGTGCAGGGGCCACTATGGGGCATAATACTGTGTGCAGGGGCCACTATGGGGCATAATACTGTGTGCAGGGGCCACTATGGGGCATAATACTGTGTGCAGGGGCCACTATGGGGGATAATACTGTGTGCAGGAGTCACTATGGGGAATAATAATGTGTGCAGGGGCCACTATGGGGGATAATACTGTGTGCAGGGGCCACTATGGGACATTATCCTGTGTGCAGGGGCCGCTATGGGGATAATACTGTGTGCAGGTGCCACTATGGGACATAATATTGTGTACAGGGGCCACTATGGGGGATAATACTGTATGCAGGGGCCACTATGGGACATAATACTGTGTGCAGGGGCCACTATGGGGCATAATACTGTGTGCAGGGGCCACTATGGGGCATAATACTGTGTGCAGGGGCCACTATGGGGGATAATACTGTGTGCAGGGGCCACTATGGGGGATAATACTGTGTGCTGTGGCCACTATGGGGGATAATACTGTGTGCAGGAGCCACTATTGGGATAATACTGTGTGCAGGGGTCACTATGGGGAATAATACTGTGTGCAGGGGCGACTATTGGGGATAATACTGTGTGCAGGGGCCACTATGGGACATAATACTGTGTGCAGGGGCCACTATTGGGGATAATACTGTGTGCAGGCCCCATTATTGGGGATAATACTGTGTGCAGGGGCCACTATGGGACATAATACTGTGTGCAGGGGCCACTATTGGGGATAATACTGTGTGCAGGGGCCACTATGGGGCATAATACTGTGTGCAGGGGCCATTATGGGACATAATACTGTGTGCAGGGGCCACTATGGGGCATAATACTGTGTGCAGGGGTCACTATGGGAAATAATACTGTGTGCAGGGGCCACTATGGGACATAATACTGTGTGCAGGGGCCACTATGGGACATAATACTGTGTGCAGGGGCCACTATGGGACATAATACTGTGTGCAGGGGCCACTATGGGACATAATACTGTGTGCAGGGGCCACTATGGGGATAATACTGTGTGCAGGGGCCACTATGGGACATAATACTGTGTGCAGGGGCCACTATTGGGGATAATACTGTGTGCAGAGGCCACTATTGGGGATAATACTGTGTGCAGGGGCCACTATTGGGGATAATACTGTGTGCAGGGGCCACTATTGGGGATAATACTGTGTGCAGGAGCCACTATGGGGCATATTACTGTGTGCAGGGGCCACTATGGGGCATAATACTGTGTGCAGGGGCCACTATGGGGCATAATACTGTGTGCAGGGGCCACTATGGGGCATAATACTGTGTGCAGGGGCCACTATGGGGGATAATACTGTGTGCAGGAGTCACTATGGGGAATAATAATGTGTGCAGGGGCCACTATGGGGGATAATACTGTGTGCAGGGGCCACTATGGGACATTATCCTGTGTGCAGGGGCCGCTATGGGGGATAATACTGTGTGCAGGTGCCACTATGGGACATAATATTGTGTACAGGGGCCACTATGGGGGATAATACTGTATGCAGGGGCCACTATGGGACATAATACTGTGTGCAGGGGCCACTATGGGGCATAATACTGTGTGCAGGGGCCACTATGGGGCATAATACTGTGTGCAGGGGCCACTATGGGGATAATACTGTGTGCAGGGGCCACTATGGGGGATAATACTGTGTGCTGTGGCCACTATGGGGATAATACTGTGTGCAGGAGCCACTATTGGGGATAATACTGTGTGCAGGGGCCACTATGGGACATAATACTGTGTGCAGGGGCCACTATGGGGCATAATACTGTGTGCAGGGGTCACTATGGGAAATAATACTGTGTGCAGGGGCCACTATGGGACATAATACTGTGTGCAGGGGCCACTATGGGACATAATACTGTGTGCAGGGGCCACTATGGGACATAATACTGTGTGCAGGGGCCACTATGGGACATAATACTGTGTGCAGGGGCCACTATGGGGCATAATACTGTGTGCAGGGGCCACTATGGGACATAATACTGTGTGCAGGGGCCACTATTGGGGATAATACTGTGTGCAGGAGCCACTATGGAGGATAATACTGTGTTCTGGAGCCACTATGGAGGATAATACTGTGTTCAGGAGCCACTATGGAGGATAATACTGTGTGCAGGGGCCACTATGGGGGATAATACTGTGTGCAGGGGTCACTATGGGGAATAATACTATGTGCAGGGGCCACTATTGGGGATAATACTGTGTGCAGGAGCCACTATGGAGGATAATACTGTGTTCTGGAGCCACTATGGAGGATAATACTGTGTTCAGGAGCCACTATGGAGGATAATACTGTGTGCAGGGGCCACTATGGGGGATAATACTGTGTGCAGGGGTCACTATGGGGAATAATACTATGTGCAGGGGCCACTATTGGGGATAATACTGTGTGCAGGGGCCACTATTGGGGATAATACTGTGTGCAGGAGCCACTATGGGGGATAATACTGTGTGCAGGGGTCACTATGGGGAATAATACTGTGTGCAGGGGCCACTATGGGGCATAATACTGTGTGCAGGGGCCACTATGGGACATAATACTGTGTGCAGGGGCCACTATGGGGGATAATACTGTGTGCAGGAGTCACTATGGGGAATAATACTGTGTGCAGGGGCCACTATGGGACATAATACTGTGTGCAGGGGCCACTATGGGGCATAATACTGTGTGCAGGGGCCACTATGGGGCATAATACTGTGTGCAGGGGTCACTATGGGACATAATACTGTGTGTAGGGGCCACTGTTGGGGATAATACTGTGTGCAGGGGCCACTATGGGGGATAATACTGTGTGCAGGGGTCACTATGGGGAATAATACTGTGTGCAGGGGCCACTATTGGGGATAATACTGTGTGCAGGAGCCACTATGGGGGATAATACTGTGTGCAGGGGCCACTATTGGGGATAATACTGTGTGCAGGAGCCACTATGGGGCATAATACTGTGTGCAGGGGCCACTATGGGGGATAATACTGTGTGCAGGGGCCACTATTGGGGATAATACTGTGTGCAGGGGTCACTATGGGGAATAATACTGTGTGCAGGGGCCACTATTGGGGATAATACTGTGTGCAGGGGCCACTATTGGGGATAATACTGTGTGCAGGGACCACTATGGGGCATAATACTGTGTGCAGGGGCCACTATGGGACATAATACTGTGTGCAGGAGCCACTATGGGGGATAATACTGTGTGCAGGGGCCACTATGGGACATAATACTGTGTGCAGGGGCCACTATTGGGGATAATACTGTGTGCAGAGGCCACTATTGGGGATAATACTGTGTGCAGGGGCCACTATTGGGGATAATACTGTGTGCAGGGGCCACTATTGGGGATAATACTGTGTGCAGGAGCCACTATGGGGCATATTACTGTGTGCAGGGGCCACTATGGGGCATAATACTGTGTGCAGGGGCCACTATGGGGCATAATACTGTGTGCAGGGGCCACTATGGGGCATAATACTGTGTGCAGGGGCCACTATGGGGGATAATACTGTGTGCAGGAGTCACTATGGGGAATAATAATGTGTGCAGGGGCCACTATGGGGGATAATACTGTGTGCAGGGGCCACTATGGGACATTATCCTGTGTGCAGGGGCCGCTATGGGGGATAATACTGTGTGCAGGTGCCACTATGGGACATAATATTGTGTACAGGGGCCACTATGGGGGATAATACTGTATGCAGGGGCCACTATGGGACATAATACTGTGTGCAGGGGCCACTATGGGGCATAATACTGTGTGCAGGGGCCACTATGGGGCATAATACTGTGTGCAGGGGCCACTATGGGGGATAATACTGTGTGCAGGGGCCACTATGGGGGATAATACTGTGTGCTGTGGCCACTATGGGGGATAATACTGTGTGCAGGAGCCACTATTGGGGATAATACTGTGTGCAGGGGTCACTATGGGGAATAATACTGTGTGCAGGGGCGACTATTGGGGATAATACTGTGTGCAGGGGCCACTATGGGACATAATACTGTGTGCAGGGGCCACTATGGGACATAATACTGTGTGCAGGGGCCACTATGGGACATAATACTGTGTGCAGGGGCCACTATGGGACATAATACTGTGTGCAGGGGCCACTATGGGGGATAATACTGTGTGCAGGGACCACTATGGGGCATAATACTGTGTGCAGGGGCCACTATGGGACATAATACTGTGTGCAGGGGCCACTATTGGGATAATACTGTGTGCAGGAGCCACTATGGAGGATAATACTGTGTTCTGGAGCCACTATGGAGGATAATACTGTGTTCAGGAGCCACTATGGAGGATAATACTGTGTGCAGGGGCCACTATTGGGGATAATACTGTGTGCAGGGGCCACTATGGGGAATAATAGAGCATGCATGAAGGCGGGGGGTGGCGGGTGGAAATCGGTCGGTCAAGGTCTTCGGCGTCGGTCAGGAGGGGGGCCCATGTCAAAAGTTCGACACGGGGCCCTGCCATTCCTAGTTACGCCACTGCCTTTGGCCACCACTAGGGGAGCTAACTGTGCATGAAATAGAACTCTAAACTATAATCAGTGAGCCCCTTAGTGGCGGTTACAGTATAAATCAGTGCAGGACCCCTGGTCAGTATGGACCCTATAGCCTATAGGACTCTGCCTTACTAATACTTGCAAGTTTTTGAAAAAAATTTTTATTGCCATCTAAAAAAAAATGTTTGCAAAGACACACCAGCCGAAAAAATTATAAAAACTCGCTATAGTATTAAGTAACTGACAGGGTTAAATCTTCGCGATAAGTTTGTTGAATATTCATAAAAGGGGGTCGAGAAAATTTGCATGTAATTCGGTTGAGATCAGCATTTTATTTTATATTAATTGCAAATTGCGATTCATTTTAATGACCACCTGGAATGAGGGAATTTGCATATCGGGGGCTCGGCTTATTTGGCGACCTTGGTCAAACTGGGGGAAAAAACTGTATTAGCATATTAAAGAACCCAGGTGGATGAGGGACTTTGTTGTGATGGTTTATCTTGGTCACCCAAGCATGAGAGTGATTGGGGCCTTTAATGATGCAGAAGTATTCACGCCGCCGCTCTTAAAAACGCATTAACATGTACGGAGGGACCAGGCTATTCTATTTGCCCACTTATTAAGAGTGGGAGTGAAAAGCTTCCTTTCAGAATCTCCTACAATGCGCCGGAGTAGTTGAATGTTACAATTTACATATCAATGTTTGTTTGCAGCTTGATAATATAAACCAGCGGCACGCCGTGAAGAAGACAGAGCGCGGCAAGCGAAATTAAAGTCTATCACCACTTCTGGTTTTACATTTCTCATCTACATAGAAAATGGAGAAACTTTGCAAATATTATGCTTTACTTATCTCGTACCGATCACAGTACGGATTGTACTCTAGTTACAGCAAAAGCAGCCTTCAGAATTCTGCCTGGAATCTATCAGCTCTTTGCTGACTCGTTCCTTACAGAATTGGCGAATTTTTATCCAAGGGGTTAGAAAACCATGGCTGATGTGAGATATGACTTGTCCTTGGTCCTTGGTTCAGGTGGCGCATGCGCCATTCCCTCCGGTCTCCGGACTGCTTGGGTTGGAAGTGCAGAGGCTCGGGGGACGGCGGGCACATCTGGAGCATTGCTGACTAGAGATGAGCGAACACTAAAATGTCCGAGGTTTGAAATCCGATTCGAACAGCCGAACACTGTTCGACTGTTCGAACGGATTTTGAACCCCATTATAGTCTATGGGGGGAAATGCTCGTTTCAGGGGTAGGCAACAGTCGATAACATTATACTTACCAAGTCCACGAGTGACGGTCGGGCTGGATTCTGCTTGAAGTCTTCTCCCGGCGCAGGGTCCCCGCGTCCTCTTCCAGGTGGAATTCACTCTGTCTAGGCATCCGGCCTAGGCAGAGCCGACTGCGCATGCGCGTGTATGAGTGAATTCCACCCGGAAGAAGACGCGGGGACGCAGCGCGGAGAAGACTTCGGAAAGGTAAGAGAAGAACCAGCGTTGATTGGCAGAATGTATAGCATTCTGCCAATCAACGCTGGTTCTGCATTGAACCTTAAACTTCGAACAGCTAGTAGTGTTTGATCGAGTACGAGTATTTCAAATACTGTAGTATTCGATCGAACACCTACTCGATCGAACACTACTCGCTCATCTCTATTGCTGACGTCACTGAGGTTCATGAGCCGACCTGAGGCCTCATCGGTGACCTCAGGGTGTGGACCCTGAAGAACACCGCAGTGCCCTCTGGAGGAAGTGGAGTGAGTTTCATGACCTCTGAGACCCAATCACAGGCTTCAGCAGTGACCCTGGGGTGAGGGAGGCCTGAGGAGGACCTCGGGGACCACCAGATGCCGGTGGAACTGAGACAAGATGAGTATTAGTGTTTGTTATTTTACTCACCTCCTCGGGCCTCCCCTTCTTATATTCTGGGGTCGGAGGACACCACAGAGTACGATAATACTTCAGTGGTAGCGAACCCCAAAAGTTTTGGGTTCAGACCAGGCCTGAAACTTTAGGAAAAATAAAGGCTAACATATCACTGTGTCAGGATCTAAAATGGGACAATATACTGTGTAGGGGCGAAAAAGAAGACGCTATATTATGGGTGGGGGCCAAAAAGGGACGATATACTATATAAGGGCAAAGAGACTAGGGCGATATTGTGGATGGGGCCTAAAAAGGGGGAATATACTATATAGGGGCCAAAGAGAAAAGGCTATATTATGGGTGGGGCCTAAAAAAGGGGCAATATACTATGTCGGAGCCAATAAAGGGGGTAACATTCTGTGGGGGTTAGTCAAGGGGGTTTATATTGTTAGAGGGCCAGTAAGGGGGATAGTTATACTGAGTATGGGGCAAATACAGGGATTTTTTGATATGCAAATGGGGGGCTTGACCTATGAATTTAATGAGAGGGGGCTCCATCACAGAATCAAAGATCGCCAGGTCAGGTACAAGGAATGCCCAAACCGAGGATCCAGGGTAGGTGAGTATCATTTCTTGTTTTTATTTCACCCCCATCCCTGGCCCCCCAGTTTAGTCTTCCCATATCCCTTAAAGTGTAAGGACTCCAGATTAGACTGCGCCAGTCCGATCACAATGCGCAGGCTGAGGGGAGTTGCAGAGAATGTGAGTTACTCTAATTGTAAAGAGAGGACTCACCATACTATGGCCTAATAGGATCTGTAAAGTTGCTTTACACTCTAAAGACATCATGATTTTTGTTTAATGAGAAGATTATAAGTGTCTCCCACTCATGAAACTAGAGGAGAAAATAGGAAAAATAGAAGCAACTGTTTAATTTTCCTACAGCACCCCCACAGGGCAGGCTAAGTATTACACAGTTCACATGGATGGTGTTTGGAACCTGATGCAACAAGTAACTCAGTAAGCCCTAGGCAACTAGAACCCCCAAGCACTGAGTCAAAAACAGTCCTGGGTGTGCTACGCTCTCCTAACCCGAGCAGAACCAGGTCCCGGAGTTCTTCACCAGAGCTCCTGATGGTGGACTTGGTAATAGTCCGAGGCCTGGACCTGCAACTGCCCAGAGAGTGACGCACACCCAGCGAACCCCAAGTAGGAGGACCCAGAAGTCACGAAGTTCAAGAGGGCAGGCAGGAATGGAGTAGCAGATGAGCAGGAGGGTAATCCAGGGAACACACGCAGATACCTGAGGAGCAAATCTGTGGTCAAGCAAGAGGTAGCAGTAGGCAGAGGAAGAAGTGAAGTCAGGGAAGCCAGGTCATACACTGGAGGTAAATGGAGTAGCCAAATCAGGATCCAAAAGGGAGGTCAGGAGGAAGCCAAAGGTCATACACAGGAGGTCAGGAAGGTGCCAAATCAGGATCACAGAGGAGAGGTCTGTAAGGCAAGCTAGGTCAAACAATCCAGAAATCCAAGAGCAGGGACAGGAGGTAGGAGACAGGCACAGGTAACAGGTGACGACAGGGAAGCAGGAGAGGCCTAAATAGCCTCAGGCCCGCCGCTCACCCCCCTGACCCCAAAGTGCCTGTTCCGGCGCTAGAGGGAAACCGTAACCTCCACATACTCAAGCGGAGGCTTCGGGCCTACCACAGCGCCGGAACAGGCTGACACTCCAGCGCTGGACAGGGACCAGGTCGGGCTTCTCCGCGCAGCAAAGCGGAGGCCCCAGCCCATCCTAACAGATGGCATGTTATTCTAATGTATATATATGCTAGATTCTTCAAGAACAAGACACTGTTTTTGACTTATAGATGAAAGGATGGAGACCCCTCTACTACAGAAGCTCCAAGTCATCCTCACTTACAAGGGAAATAAAAAGTATGCAAAAAATACATATAAAGCAAAAACTTAGTTATTTGGGGTTCAGAGACGGCCACTTGCACCTTGGCCCAGCAGACACCAGTATTATAAATAACCCATAAATATTGAGGGCCCTATTAACAGATAACACGTTCCTCCTCACTATGTATATTGTGAGAAGGTGAAAAGCAGGGTGCTGGAATCTTGCTATATTTCCCTGCATTCCAGTGCAGATCCATGGAGTGGGAGGAGACGTCTGGGTCTGTCCTGTAACTCTGAGTCAAAGTTGTGAAACAAAGTTGTTCTTGTTTTGCCGTAAGCCACATGTATAGTTAGGTTATGAGTTCCGTTTAGTTAGTTGGTCGGACGAGCAAGATATTTTGTTTTTGCCGAAGTCTCTATGAGTCCTGAACCCCCCGTGGGGGTCTGATCAAAGCTAAAGCATTGCAGTCTATTGAAAAATCCCTAGACTTCTCATAGAGGATGCCTAGTGCATGCTGCATTGGGATAAATTATTATACCCTGGGGTATCTTCAGGCCCAGGGGAGGTGAAAGAAAAAAAAAAAATTATATTCACCTTCATTACCTGTTTTGGGTCTCCTCGCAGCCTCTGGCACTCTCTTAGTCTTCCCAGTGACGTCATGTGATGAGTGTCATGACTTTCCGCGTGCCCTATGTGACCACTTGACGTCACTGTGGAGATTGGGAGAGAATGCGGGATGCTATGAGAAGGTCCAAAAGAGGTACAGTAATGGAAGGTGAGCATAATTTTTTTTTTATTTTTTTTTACACCGCCACCTGTTATACTATGTAAGTTATTAGCATGGCACAATATTCTATTGGTTTCATTAATTGGATCACTTCACCAAATTTGAGCTGAGATAATGGTGGACCTTCCTGTAGGACTTTGCACAAGGACTCCACTTGGGGTCTGGAAAAATGGATACCCAATCCGCTTAAAGAGTAGTTACTCATGGAAACCCGAGGACCCATAGACTATAGAGATGAGTGAACGGTGAAATATTCGATATTCGATTCGAATAGCCCCTCAATATTCGACTATTCGAACGAATATCGAACCCTATTATAGTCTATGGGGAAAAAAGCTTAGTTTCAGGGGAAACCACACTTCGACTCAGTAGTCACCAAGTCCACTATGACACCTCAGCAAATAAGGACAATATCTGTGGAATGCACCTGGGACAGCAGGGGAAGCATGTCTGGGGGCATCTAACAAGCCCAAGTACCTGTATTACACCACTAATAATGCGGGAGCTGACTTTTTCCCATAGGAATGCATTGACCAGCGTTGATTGGCCAAATGCCAAATAGAGTACAGCATTTGGCCAATCAACGCTGGTTCTGCCGGAGGCTCGTCTGTGAGGAGGCGGAGTCTAAGATCGGTCCACAGCAGTCTCCATTGTGGTCCGATCTCAGGTGTAGCAGAGTTGACACAGCTCTGCTACACCTGAAATGCAGCAGAGCTGGCTGTGCGCTGAGCTCTGCTACACCTGCGCTCAATGCCGCTACATCTAAGATCGGACCACAATGGAGACTACTGTGGACCGATCTTAGACTTCGCCTCCTCCAGCAGAACCAGTGTTGATTGGCCGAATGCTGTACATTGTATGGCATTCAGCCAATCAATGCTGGTCATTGGATTCCTATGAGAAAAAGTCAGCCTCCGCATAACGCAAGCTGACAGGGATCCCGACTAGCATATAATGGGCTGCCACGAGATAGAGCCCCAAAGAGCTGTTTCAGTAACATTCCCCCCTAAATAAAGGTAATCCCTAGCTAACCCTGCCTGTACAGCTATCCCTGTCTCACAGTCACATAGTTCAGTCTCATATGAACCGAATCTGAAATCCACCATTCGTATAAAGTGGAGGTCACCTGATTTAGCCAGCCAACTACTTTTTCCGATTTTTTTTTTCGATGCCTACATTGTCGTAGTTCCTGTCCCACTTCCCCTGTACAGTTATTGGTGCAAAAAAAGCGCCAAGGAAGGTAGAAGGGGATACGAATTTTTATTGCGTTTGCCGCGTGGTATTTGATTGGAATCGAATATCTCGAGCAGCCTGATACCAATTTGAATATCAATTCGATCGAATGCCGTCCGCTCATCTCCAATAGACTACGACTTTCTCTCCAAATTTTTCAGGTGGATTCCGGGACGGCCTCTGCCAACAGAGTACGACAGCCGGCGTGAACTTAGACTTACTCAGAGCCCTTCACATAACATTAGAATCTTTCGCAGAATTAAATTGTCAAAGTTGCAAGAAGGTGCTCTAAATAATTAATCGCCACGGTACGAATCAATAGGCAAAACCCTAGACCGTACCATCATAAATGGGCGCAAAATCTCTGCTCTAATTAACCTTACTTCTTCAAAAATATTGAAAAAGTTTTTTTAAAAATTTTTAAAAAACTTTAAATTTGACACATAAAAAAGTTGCGACTCCAAACTAGAACTAGATTTATTTTTTCGTCAGCAGTGCTAAAACGATGATTAAAACTTTCCAATTAATTAAGAGGTACAAGTTGAGCAATGTTCAATGTTGTTCCTAAATTAATTAATTAGTTCCTTTTAGAGATGCCAAATGTGACCCTCCTGCAGTTCTAGTTAATGCTTTTGTTCCATGCCAAATACCATAAAATGTAATTAATTAGGTGAAAGGAAAGAGAGCATCTATCATGGCGGAGGCAGCCGTCAGGATACCAATGGGGGGCTAAGACATCTACGCCAACACCGGTGTCCAACCTCATTAAGTATTGGGGTTGGATGGGGATACTAAGAAAAGTGAAAAAAAAAAAAAAAATCGACTATGTTAGAAGTCGGAAAACAAATTTGATTACAAAAAGAAACAAAAACAATTTTCTGCATTCAAAACACTATAATTACACAGTGGCGAATATTATCGCTGCGAACAGGTGACACGTAGAGACTGCTGCGTGAAATGGGAAAATACAATCTTTCATCTGTTTTTTTCAACTTTTTGGAAATTGGTTTGGAGGTAGCTTGTGTTTAATGTATAGAAATTGTACACAATGTCGTAGGGGCATGTGCTATAGAGGTCTCTATTAGAGATGAGCGCGTAGTACTCGATCGAGTAGGTATTTGATCGAATACTACGGTATTCGAAATACTCGAACTCGATCGAGTACCACTCGCTATTCGAATGTAAAGTTCGATGCAGAACCAGCATTGATTGGCTGAATGCTATACAGTCGGTGAATCAACGCTGGTTCTTCTCCTACCTTTAGAAGTCTTCTCCGTGCAGCTTCCCCGTGGCGTCTTCCAGCTCTGAATTCACTCTGCCAGACATCGGGCCTGGGTAGAGCTGACTGCGCATGTCCGCTTGTAGTGCTTGTAGTGCTTGTAGTACAGGCATGCGCAGTCGGCTCTGCCCACGCCCGATGCCTGGCAGAGTGAATGAAGAGCCGGAAGATGCCGCGGGGACGCTGCACGGAGAAGACTTCTCGGAGGATCCAGCCCAACCCTCACTCGTGGACTTGGTAAGTATAATTTGATCTAACGTTGCCTACCCCTGAAACGAGCATTTTCCCCCCATAGACTATAAATAGGGTTCGATATTCGATTTGACTAGTCGAATATTGAGGGGCTACTCGAAACGAATATCGAATCTCGAACATTTTACTGTTTGTTCATCTCTACTTATTAATATAAACTCACAGATTCTTGGGGAAGGTGGGGTCTAGAGACAAAGTTCCAACTGTATTGGAATCGGAAGAGCAGAGCTTAGAACTGGAGTTGGTGGAGGTGATAACAGGTCATTGGGAATTAGGTAAATTTTTGCAAATTTTACAAAATGCTCACACTTCTTACAACTAATTATGTAAGCAAAAAACAAACAAAAAGTAGTAGATTTCTCTCGATACAATGTTTGCAACATGTCAGTCATACTTCCAACATCCATTATGACACAACCATTGGATTCCAATAAATAGACATTGACAGCAGAAACATCTCAGGACAGAGGACTGCCATTTTTAACTTTTTGGAACTACAAGGTGAGGACACGTCTATAAGATCTACTGTCCTATGCCAGCAGTCACCCAACTTTTTGAACGATGTTGACCCAATAGTATATTTAATATATTGAGGGTTTTGGTTCATAGTAAATTTCCAGAGATACTTAGAATTTCCATTAGGTATGAACAATGACCGATGATAATAAAAGCAGTGTAAGTCATGATCATTATTGGCGGAGTGGCGGTGTAATTTTCCTCTCTACTATTTTAAGATCCCTATGAATAATACATACCCGCTTTACATTCATTTCATTTCTAATTTCCATAGAAAAGGCTTCATGTATCATCTATTCCAGCCAAAACTGTAGAGGCCTTCAAAAAATAAGGGCAATCATTGCGGTGGACTTCCGAAACCCTCTATTAGTGTAAATGACCGATATTTATACAGATCACTCGTAGGAAAAGCTCCTCTTCGGGCTCCTCTCCATATGAAGGTTAATCAAAGAAGAGACGGCATAAACTCAACCATCGAAATCAAAAAGTTGAAGCTGATTTGAAGAACATCGACTACGCTGAAGAGTCATCAAGATGACCACCAAAAATTGCATTACAAAAAGGTCTAAGGGGGATGGTCTTAAAGGGATTCTACCATTAAAACTCGCACGTCAGAATAGCTTTAAGAAAGGCTATTCGTCTCCTACCTTTAGAAGTCATCTCAGGCCTGACATTTGGTTAAAAAACAGGTTCTTATCGGTATGCAAATGAGTTCTCTCGCAGCAGTGGGGGTAGGCCTCAGCACTCAAACAGCACTGGGGGCGTCCCCAATGTTGCGAGAGAACTCTCTCCAGCGACGCCTCCATCTTCTTCAGCAACCGCCTCTTCACTCGTCTTCTTTCGGCTGGGGTCACACTTCTACACCTGGACAGTCAGCTCTGCCATCGAGCCGAGTGCACAGGCCGTCTGCCACTTTTTGGAGGCCGCTTACGCGTGCATGCGCAGTCCTGTAATTCTATGGAGTGCAGGCACGTAATGCCCATGCACGCGTAAGCGACCTCCAAAAAATTGCTGAAGAAGATGGAGGTGTCACTGGAGAGAGTTCTCTCGCAGCATTGGGGACACCCCCAGTGCTGTTTGAGCGCTGAGGCCCGCCAACAGTGCTGTGAGAGAACTCATTTGCATACCGACAAGAACTGGGTTTTTAACCGAACGGTGGACCGGAGACGACTTCTAGAGATAGGAGACAAATAGCCTTTCTTAAGGCTATTCTGACGTGTGAACTAGAAAAAAAATTAGCTTTAATGGTAGAAGCAATCTATGTCTACAATCTTCTTAAAATAGGGTTTTCGGGTGGTCAAAGGTGCATAACATACCCCTGTATCACCAGAATACTCTTAGAATTAATGTAAGATAAAAAATAAAATGTTGTTGAGAATGATCATGATGTTATTCCGATTCTGTGTCCAAAAATACATTTTTGTTAGAAAGTCCCCAAATGATGACTTTCTGTAATCACCGGCGACCGTAATTCAGAGAGGAACTGGGAAGCAAATGTTTCATTTCTCTACAGTGCCACCACAGGAGAACTGAAGAATTACACGGTTACCATTGAAATCAAGATACTGTCTGGTCTACATGGACTTGCTGGGTCCTCCAGAGAGGAAAACACTCCTTGTTGCAACTCTTCACTTTGGCTAATAGATGAAGGTCCCGAACAGAGAATATTCCTCTACTATTCTGTAAAAAGGTATCCATTTTTAAAAATTTTTTAATCTGACAAAAATTTGATTCCCCTCCCACCTTCCCTGGCGATTTTTTTTACAGCAATAACTGTGCAGGGAAAGTGGGACAGGAAGCAGGAAAACGTAGGCATCGAAAAAAAATAGGAAAAAGCTGGCTAAATCAGGTGACCTCGGATCTATAAGAATAGTGGGTGTCAGATTCGGTTCAGATGCAACTGTGAATTAGACAGAGATAGACGTTCTGCCAGGGTTAGCTAGGAACTAGAATTATTTAGGCAGGAATCTTACACCAACAGCTCTTATAAGAGATAGACTTACACCTACCACTGCTTGAAGATTGTATATACACCATCTGTATATACAGAGCTGAGTGTGCAGCAGGGTTCAGTATACACTCAGCCCTGCTACATCTCTGATGCAGCAGAGCTGAGTGTGCAGGAGGGTTCAGTGCATCTCTAATGCAGCAGAGCTGAGTGTGCATCGGTTCTCCGGTGCAGCAGTGCTGGCCATGCACTCAACTTGGCTGCATCTCTGGAGTAGCCAAGCTGAGCACACGGCCAGCTCTGCTTCATCTTTGGTGTAGTAGTGCTGGCCGTGTGCTCAGCTCAGCTCATCCCCGGAATAGCCAAGCTGAGCGCACGGTCAGCACTGTTATATCTCCGGTGTAACAGTGCTGGCCATGCCCTCAGCTCAGCTCATCTCCGGAGTAGCCGAGCTGAGTGCACGGCCAGCACTGCTATATCTCCGGTGTAACAGTGCTGGCCATGCCCTCAGCTTGGCTCATCTCTGGAGTAGCCAAGCTGAGCGCACGGCCAGCACTGCTATATCTCCGGTGTAACAGTGCTGGCCATGCCCTCAGCTCAGCTCATCTCCGGAGTAGCCGAGCTGAGTGCACGGCCAGCACTGCTATATCTCCGGTGTAACAGTGCTGGCCATGCCCTCAGCTTGGCTCATCTCTGGAGTAGCCAAGCTGAGCGCACGGACAGCAATGCTACATCTCGGTATAGGAATAAATTGACCAGCGTTGATTGGCTGAATGCCATACAGAGTACAGCATTCGGCCAATCAACGCTGGTTCTGCCGGAGGAGGTGGAGTCTAAGATCGGTCTACAGCAGTCTCCATTCTGGTCCGATCTTAGACTCTGCCTCCTCACAGACGAGCCTCCGGCAGAATCAGCGTTGATTGACCGAATGCCGTACTCTGTATGGCATGTGGCCAATCAACGCTGGTCAACGTATTCCTATGGGAAAAAGTCAGCTCCTGCATATCGCAAGCTGACAGGGATCCTGACGTAATACAGTGACTTGGGCATGTTAGATGGCCCCAGACATGCTTCCCCTGCTGTCCCATTTGCAATCCAGAGTGTTGGCATCATTTCCTGGGGTGTCATAGTGGACTTGGTGAGCCTCCTGAGTCGAAGAGTGGGATTCCCTGAAACAAGTATTTATTCCCCATAGACTATAATGGGGTTCGATGTTCGATCAAACAGTCGAGTATTGAGCAGCCACTCAAATCGAACTTCGAACTTCAAACATTTCACTGTTCGCTCATCTCTAGTTATTACGGCATATCATGTGTAACTCCCCGGAGACTATGGCGGCACTTTATAACCAACAGGAATAGAGTATACGCAGTATATAAATCTTTTTGAATCCCACCATGGCAGCATCTGCTGTTTATATACACGTTCTCCCTGGGTTCATCCGGATTTCCTTTGGGTCTTGTAGTTTCCTTCCGCAATCTGCAAACATTCTTACATGCTTTGTCATCTTATGACATCAGCCCTCCTGTACGTGTGTGCGATAGGATAGGGGGTTTCGATTTGGAGCCCCACTTGGGACAGTGACTGATGTGTTTGCACTTTTTTTTTTGCACTGCAGATGAATAAATTACCTGGTAAACAAGTCCTCGCCTTGCCAAACTCATTACGTCTGTGTGAACGCTTACAGCTTCATGGATACTAGGTTTGTAGTTACTGTAAACGAAAATCCCCAAAATCCAAAAAGGATGTTTTTTTTAAACTTTTTTTTGGAACTGTGAAGCAAAGGGACATGGCTAAGAGGAATTTGCGTCATGGCACTCTGCGTGACTGTGTGTCCACTGGTGACCCAACCACGTGCCTCAGAAGTGACCCCGGGCACTTGGCGCCCCAGGAGAGAAAAAGGAAATGACCGGCTTCCATTGATTCCGTGTCAAAATACGGCCCAAAAATCCCTGTGTCAACCCAGGCCTTTGAGTTTGCACTTTACGAAGACATGTTACATGCTTTTGCAACTTTAACTGGACTGAACCATTTAGGCTGAAGATGAGCAGATACAGGTACAATCTTCAATTTAGGTTATTTGAATGATGTAGAGGAGACTGAGCAGTTCCTCAGGACCGGAGAGTGGAGGAAGGTACTGGTGCAATCTGGTCAGACTGACCAAGCTTGCCATGGACAGTGTCAATATCACAGCCAGGAGATGGGCCAGAGCTCTGCTGACTTTTTGGAACAAGTTTGTATAACAGTGACTGAGAGGGAAATTTTGGATGGAACTTATTGCTACGACTCAACCTATGAGCCTCAGGCCAGGTTGAACACTCTTTTTGGAATTGGCATCTCACCGTCTGGGCCTTTGCAGATATTTTTGGATTTTTATGGAAAAGAAGTAAATTCTTGAACAGAATCCCAGTGTTACAGCGACCCCATGGAAGACCATTACCTATTATCAGCTCCAGACCAGCATTACCAAGATTGTGCCTCTATGTTGCGGAGGTTTTGCTGTTTTACCTGTCCTACTTCAGTAAATCGGTAGTTGTTGCTCCATTCTTCATTGCTTCCTGACTCCTCTAACTTGCATATCATCAAGGGCACGCCAACCACTATCAGACTCCTGCTAGAAGGAGTGCCTCGGGCATACTGTTACAGGACCACCATCTTTTGCACTCCAGGCCTCCTCTTCACTGCATCAGTCCGAGGAGTGTTGGAGGATTGGTAGAGCCAACAACGGTCACCATGAGACCAAGTGTGTCTGACTACTACTCCCATCCTCTTTGCATCCATTCACTGCAGCAATAGCGTACGTAGATACTCAGCATTAGGAGAATGTTTTTCTTCATTGTTTCAAACCTCTTTGTTTCAGCCCTGGCCAATCACAGGCCACTGGGCAAGGTTGTAGGAGACCTAGGTCTTCTGGGTGACCGCTGGTTTTCAGTTCAGTCTAGAGAGCGAGTAGAGAGCAGGGACAGTGTGCAGAGCATTCCTGCAGCCAGGATCTGGACTGAGGCCCAACGGCTACCCATACAACCTCTGGAGAATTACTCATTACCCTAGGCTCATATAGCGACAGCCCTACACTTGGTTGTGGCACTACTGAATACGATGAGGGACTCCAATTTTAACTGCAGTAGTAGCTATCGCACAAAGCCATGTGAGCAGACTAGACCTCTGGTGTGGATGAGGATCATCTGCTGAGTTCATATCTGAGGTCAGTGAGTCGAGCAGTATGGAAGTAGCGAAGAACTATACACTGTCTACCAATAAGTATTTGGACACCCATGCAAATGAAGATATCTGCGGTCATGATGTACATCACGCCTTCCGCCATTAAATAAGAAACAACATTGGCATTAGTGTATTGGCATTAGTCCCATACAAGATACCACGAAGTGCAGAGTTGTTCAATTTCGAGAAAGGGGTAATTGTGGGGTACCACAGAAATGATCGATTCTTAAGGGACATAGAAAGTGAACTGAATTACCCAAAATCGTAGCCGATGTTGTGATTATGAAGTGGAAGGTGAACGGTGATTGTCGGAATGTCCCCCGAGTCAGCAGATCCCCAAAACTGGGAGATAGAGACCGACGAGTGCTGGCCAGAGAAACCGCACCCAACCGATGGCTCACATACACCAGGAGTGTCACCAGGCATCCAGGAGTATTGTGTCGATCAATCCCATCCGTAAGGAAACATCTGCTGGGGTCTACCAACTATTGAATATGAAGAAATGTTGTTTTTCTATTCTACCACAGGGGTCCAAATACTTACTGGGGCCTAAGGAACAGGTCTAAGAGACCAAAGACACCAGTATTGCGGGCCCTCCTATCCCCAACATACTAGATCCCAAGCTTGGGGAAGATGCAAGAAGTGCTGAACCCTCTTTGCTACATCTTCTTCATCTGGTTGATCTATGGGGATCTCGGGTGTCAGACTCTTAAAGGGGCTCTATCAGCAAAATCATGGTGATAGAGCCCCACATATGTGTGAATAGCCTTTAAAAAGGCTATTCAGGCACCGCTAATGTTATATTAAAGTACCCCCCCAGTTTTAAAATAATACCCTAAAACAGAATGTGATCTACTTACCCATCGTTCACGGTGGGCGGGCATTCAGGGTGCGCCGCCTTCTTCATCCACGCCTCCTCTTCCTCCGATGTCCTCGGGTCCCATCCTCCTCCAGGGCTCGCGAACTGACATTGCTAAAAAGAAATGACCTGGGCGCATGCGCAGTAGCATGCTGCTTCTACTACGGCTACTGCGCATTCGCCTAGGCCATTTTTTTTTAGCAATGTCAGTTCGCGAGCGCCGGAGGAAGACGGGACCCGAGGACATTGCAGGAAGAGGAGGCGGGGATGAAGAAGAAGACGGCGCACCCTGAATGCCCGCCCAGCATGCACGATGGGTAAGTAGATCACATTCTGTTTTAGGGCATTATTTTAAAACTGGGGGTTAGTTTAATATAACATTAGCGGTGCCTGAATAGCCTTTTTAAAGGTTATTAACGTATTTGTGGGGCTCTATCAGCATGATTTTGCTGATAGAGCCCCTTTAACTATCACACCTTGAGTATCTATGCTAAGGATAGGTCCTCATTGTATGTGTCCCGGAACCCCGGAGTCACTTACCACTGCCCATTTGCACCTTATCCGAGACCGTTTGACCTGCACAAAGTTTGCCCAACTCTTCCTGACCGGACTATGTCCCTGGGCCCATCCAACATGGCTAGCTTCACTGCGAGGACTTTGATGCGCACCTACCCTTGAGAGGCAGGACCGTTCATAGTCCTTTTATAAAATATTTACCATGTTGCCTATGTATACAGACTTCCTGTAACAGATTTAATGAAAGTCCCATCTGACATGCCCTTTAAATAATGCTCGGAGTCCTTCTGAAGGCAATTATTTTTACTCTTTTTACAACTACACCAGGGAAATTAACTGCAAACCTCTCTGCCTGTTTCTAGAACTTTCCGGAAATCCTAATTACTCTACCTACCGTTTTCGTCTTACCGTCTATAATTTTGTTTTATTGTTACCATTCGCGGCAACATGAAAAAAGATCTTAACGTTTAGCAATAGAGATGAGCGAACACTAAAATGTTCGAGGTTCGAAATTCGATTCGAACAGCCGCTCAATGTTCGTGTGTTCGAACGGGTTTCGAACCCCATTATAGTCTATGGGGAACATAAACTCGTTAAGGGGGAAACCCAAATCCGTGTCTGGAGGGTCACCAAGTCCACTATGACACCCCAGGAAATGATGCCAACACCTCTGGAATGACACTGGGACAGCAGGGGAAGCATGTCTGGGGGCATCTAACACACCAAAGACCCTCTATTACCCCAACATCACAGCCTAACAACTACACACTTTACACACTCAATACCACCTCTCTGACAGTAGGAAAACACCTTGAAACATGTGTATTTGGCACTTGCAGTGAGGAGAGCTTGTCACCAGCAGTGAATTTGGCCCTTGTAGTAAGTTGAGGTTGGCACCAACATTTGTTTTGAAAATCAGGGTGGATTGAGCCTCTAACCAGCAGAGTTTGGGCAAATTCATGGTGGAGGGAGCCTCTAAAAACCCCAGTTTGGACCAATTCATGGTGGAGGGAGCCTCTAACCAGCCCAGTTTGGGCAAATTCATGGTGGAGGGAGCCTCTAAAAAACCCAGTTTGGACCAATTCATGGTGGAGGGAGCCTCTAACCAGCCCAGTTTGGGCAAATTCATGGTGGAGGGAGCCTCTAACCAGCCCAGTTTGGACCAATTAATGGTGGAGGGAGCCTCTAACCAGCCCAGTTTGGACCAATTAATGGTGGAGGGAGCCTCTAACCACCCCAGTTTGGACCAATTCATGGTGGAGGGAGCCTCTAAACAGCCCAGTTTGGGCAAATTCATGGTGGAGGGAGCCTCTAAAAAACCCAGTTTGGACCAATTCATGGTGGAGGGAGCCTCTAACCAGCCCAGTTTGGACCAATTAATGGTGGAGGGAGCCTCTAAACAGCCAAGTTTGGACCAATTCATGGTGGAGGGAGCCTCTAAAAACCCCAGTTTGGACCAATTCATGGTGGAGGGAGCCTCTAACCAGCCCAGTTTGGGCAAATTCATGGTGGAGGGAGCCTCTAAACAGCCCAGTTTGGGCAAATTCATGGTGGAGGGAGCCTCTAACCAGCCCAGTTTGGACCAATTAATGGTGGAGGGAGCCTCTAACCAGCCCAGTTTGGACCAATTCATGGTGGAGGGAGCCTCTAACCACCCCAGTTTGGACCAATTCATGGTGGAGGGAGCCTCTAACCAGCCCAGTTTGGACCAATTCATGGTGGAGGGAGCCTCTAAAAAACCCAGTTTGGACCAATTCATGGTGGAGGGAGCCTCTAAACAGCCCAGTTTGGGCAAATTCATGGTGGAGGGAGCCTCTAAAAACCCCAGTTTGGACCAATTCATGGTGGAGGGAGCCTCTAACCAGCCCAGTTTGGGCAAATTCATGGTGGAGGGAGCCTCTAAAAAACCCAGTTTGGACCAATTCATGGTGGAGGGAGCCTCTAACCAGCCCAGTTTGGACCAATTAATGGTGGAGGGAGCCTCTAAACAGCCAAGTTTGGACCAATTCATGGTGGAGGGAGCCTCTAACCAGCCCAGTTTGGACCAATTAATGGTGGAGGGAGCCTCTAACCACCCCAGTTTGGACCAATTCATGGTGGAGGGAGCCTCTAACCAGCCCAGTTTGGACCAATTCATGGTGGAGGGAGCCTCTAAAAAACCCAGTTTGGACCAATTCATGGTGGAGGGAGCCTCTAAACAGCCCAGTTTGGGCAAATTCATGGTGGAGGGAGCCTCTAAAAAACCCAGTTTGGACCAATTCATGGTGGAGGGAGCCTCTAACCAGCCCAGTTTGGACCAATTAATGGTGGAGGGAGCCTCTAAACAGCCAAGTTTGGACCAATTCATGGTGGAGGGAGCCTCTAAAAACCCCAGTTTGGACCAATTCATGGTGGAGGGAGCCTCTAACCAGCCCAGTTTGGACCAATTCATGGTGGAGGGAGCCTCTAACCAGCCCAGTTTGGACCAATTAATGGTGGAGGGAGCCTCTAACCACCCCAGTTTGGACCAATTCATGGTGGAGGGAGCCTCTAAACAGCCCAGTTTGGGCAAATTCATGGTGGAGGGAGCCTCTAAAAAACCCAGTTTGGACCAATTCATGGTGGAGGGAGCCTCTAACCAGCCCAGTTTGGACCAATTAATGGTGGAGGGAGCCTCTAAACAGCCAAGTTTGGACCAATTCATGGTGGAGGGAGCCTCTAAAAACCCCAGTTTGGACCAATTCATGGTGGAGGGAGCCTCTAACCAGCCCAGTTTGGGCAAATTCATGGTGGAGGGAGCCTCTAAACAGCCCAGTTTGGGCAAATTCATGGTGGAGGGAGCCTCTAACCAGCCCAGTTTGGACCAATTAATGGTGGAGGGAGCCTCTAACCAGCCCAGTTTGGACCAATTCATGGTGGAGGGAGCCTCTAACCAGCCCAGTTTGGACCAATTAATGGTGGAGGGAGCCTCTAACCACCCCAGTTTGGACCAATTCATGGTGGAGGGAGCCTCTAACCAGCCCAGTTTGGACCAATTCATGGTGGAGGGAGCCTCTAAAAAACCCAGTTTGGACCAATTCATGGTGGAGGGAGCCTCTAAACAGCCCAGTTTGGGCAAATTCATGGTGGAGGGAGCCTCTAAAAAACCCAGTTTGGACCAATTCATGGTGGAGGGAGCCTCTAACCAGCCCAGTTTGGACCAATTAATGGTGGAGGGAGCCTCTAAACAGCCAAGTTTGGACCAATTCATGGTGGAGGGAGCCTCTAAAAACCCCAGTTTGGACCAATTCATGGTGGAGGGAGCCTCTAACCAGCCCAGTTTGGACCAATTAATGGTGGAGGGAGCCTCTAACCAGCCCAGTTTGGACCAATTAATGGTGGAGGGAGCCTCTAACCACCCCAGTTTGGACCAATTCATGGTGGAGGGAGCCTCTAAACAGCCAAGTTTGGACCAATTCATGGTGAAGGGAGCCTCTAAAAACCCGTTTGGACCAATTCATGGTGGAGGGAGCCTCTAACCAGCCCAGTTTGGGCAAATTCATGGTGGAGGGAGCCTCTAAACAGCCCAGTTTGGGCAAATTCATGGTGGAGGGAGCCTCTAACCAGCCCAGTTTGGACCAATTAATGGTGGAGGGAGCCTCTAACCACCCCAGTTTGGACCAATTCATGGTGGAGGGAGCCTCTAAACAGCCAAGTTTGGACCAATTCATGGTGGAGGGAGCCTCTAAAAACCCCAGTTTGGACCAATTCATGGTGGAGGGAGCCTCTAACCAGCCCAGTTTGGACCAATTAATGGTGGAGGGAGCCTCTAAACAGCCAAGTTTTGGGAAATTCATGGTGGAGGGAGCCTCTAACCAGCCCAGTTTGGACCAATTCATGGTGGAGGGAGCCTCTAAACAGCCCAGTTTGGGCAAATTCATGGTGGAGGGAGCCTCTAAAAAACCCAGTTTGGACCAATTCATGGTGGAGGGAGCCTCTAACCAGCCCAGTTTGGACCAATTAATGGTGGAGGGAGCCTCTAAACAGCCAAGTTTGGACCAATTCATGGTGGAGGGAGCCTCTAAAAACCCCAGTTTGGACCAATTCATGGTGGAGGGAGCCTCTAACCAGCCCAGTTTGGGCAAATTCATGGTGGAGGGAGCCTCTAAACAGCCCAGTTTGGGCAAATTCATGGTGGAGGGAGCCTCTAACCAGCCCAGTTTGGACCAATTAATGGTGGAGGGAGCCTCTAACCAGCCCAGTTTGGACCAATTCATGGTGGAGGGAGCCTCTAACCAGCCCAGTTTGGACCAATTAATGGTGGAGGGAGCCTCTAACCACCCCAGTTTGGATCAATTCATGGTGGAGGGAGCCTCTAACCAGCCCAGTTTGGACCAATTCATGGTGGAGGGAGCCTCTAAAAAACCCAGTTTGGACCAATTCATGGTGGAGGGAGCCTCTAAACAGCCCAGTTTGGGCAAATTCATGGTGGAGGGAGCCTCTAAACAGCCCAGTTTGGGCAAATTCATGGTGGAGGGAGCCTCTAACCAGCCCAGTTTGGACCAATTAATGGTGGAGGGAGCCTCTAACCAGCCCAGTTTGGACCAATTCATGGTGGAGGGAGCCTCTAAACAGCCCAGTTTTGGCAAATTCATGGTGGAAGGAGCCTCTAACCAGCAGAGTTGTGGGAAAGCAGGGTGGAGGGAGCCTCTAACCAGCAGAGTTGGTGGAAATCAGGGTGGAGGGAGCCTCTAACCAGCAGAGTTGGGGGAAATCATGTTGGAGGGAGCCTAGTATTAGCAGAATTGTGCAACGCTTATGGTGGATGAGTATGAGGATGCGGAGGAATTGGAGAGGTTGAGTACAGACATGGAGTTTCATGTTGGGGTGCTTTACACAGGTGGGCACAAAAATGAAGGCTCTATCCAGTGGTGGTTCATTTTTATCAAAGTGAGCCGGTCGGCACTCTCAGCTGACAGACGGGTGCGCTTGTCAGTGATGATGCCACCGGCTGCACTGAACACCCTCTCAGATAGGACGCTGGCGGCAGGACAGGACAGCACCTCCAAGGCATATAGGGCAAGTTCAAGCCACAGGTCCAACTTCGACACCCAATACGTGTAGGGCGCAGAGGGGTCGGAGAGGACAGGGCTGTGGTCGGAAAGGTATTCCCGCAACATGCGCCTATACTTCTCACGCCTGGTGACACTAGGACCCTCCGTGGCGGCACTTTGGCGAGGGGGTGCCATCAAGGTGTCCCAGACCTTAGACAGTGTGCCCCTCGTTTGTGTGGACCGGTGAGAACTTGGTTGCCTACTGGAGGAACTGCCCTCCCTGCCGCCAACGTCACATGCTGGAAACATCTCCATCATATTCTGCACCAATTGCCTGTGGCAAGCATTGATGCGATTGGCCCTCCCCTCTACCGGAATAAAAGACGAGATGTTGTTTTTATACCGGGGGTCAAGGATAGCAAAGATCCAGTACTGGTTGTCCTCCATGATTTTGACAATACGCTTGTCGGTTGTAAAGCACCCCAACATGAACTCAGCCATGTCTGCCACAGTGTTAGTTGGCATGACTCCTCTGGCCCCACCGGAAAGTTCAATCTCCATTTCCTCCTCATCCTCCATGTCTACCCATCCGCGCTGCAACAATGGGACGATTCGAAGTTGCCCGGAAGCCTCCTGTATCACCATCACATCATCGGACAACTCTTCTTCCTCCTCCTCCTCCTCCTCCTCCTCCATTAAACGCAGTGAAGCGGACAGATGTGTGGACCTACTCTCCAGCTGTGACGGATCGGATGCTATCCCTAACTCCTCTGTGTGATCTGAGTTATCCCTGATGTCAATCAGGGATTCTCTCAGAACACACAAGAGCGGGATTGTAAGGCTCACCATCGCATCCTCAGAGCTCACCCTCCTTGTGGACTCCTCAAAGACCCGTAGGATGTCACAAAGGTCTCTCATCCATGGCCACTCATGGATGTGAAACTGAGGCAGCTGACTTTGTGGCACCCTAGGGTTTTGTAGCTGGTATTCCATCAAAGGTCTCTGCTGCTCAACCACTCTATTCAACATCTGAAACGTTGAGTTCCAGCGTGTGGGGACGTCGCACAAAAGCCGGTGTTGTGGCACATGCAGGCGTTGCTGGAGAGATTTTAAGCTAGCAGCGGCTACTGTCGACTTGCGAAAGTGGGCGCACATGCGCCGCACTTTCACCAGTAGCTCTGGAACATTGGGGTAGCTCTTTAGGAAACGTTGCACCACTAGGTTGAAGACGTGGGCCAGGCATGGAACATGTTGGAGTCCGGCAAGCTCCAGAGCTGCTACCAGGTTCCGGCCGTTATCACAAACGACCATGCCTGGGCCCAGGTGCAGTGGCTCAAACCATATTGCCGTCTCATCGAGGAGGGCATCCCTCACCTCGGAGGCAGTGTGCTGTCTGTCCCCCAAGCTGATCAGCTTCAGCACAGCCTGCTGACGTCTACCAACGCCAGTGCTGCAACGTTTCCAACTCGTAGCTGGGGTCAATCTAACAGCGGAGGAGGAGGCGGTGGCGGAGGAGGAGGCGGTGGCGGAGGAGGAGGAGGTAGAGGAGGAGGAGGAGGGGGGTGTTCTTCTCGTGTCCCTGCCAGGAATGTTAGGCGGGGAGACGAGGTACACCGGGCCAGTTTGGGAAGCAGTCCCAGCCTCAACTACATTCACCCAGTGTGCCGTCAGTGAAATGTAGCGTCCCTGTCCGCATGCACTTGTCCACGCGTCGGTGGTCAAGTGGACCTTTGTGCAAAGCGCGGAACTAAGGGCCCGCCTGATGTTGAGTGACACGTGCTGGTGCAAGGCGGGGACGGCACACCGGGAGAAGTAGTGACGGCTAGGGACGGCATAGCGAGGTGCCGCAGTTGCCATCAGGTCCAGGAAGGCGGGAGTTTCAACAAGCCGGAACGCCAACATCTCCTGGGCCAGCAGTTTAGCGATGTTGGCGTTCAAGGCTTGCGCGTGTGGGTGGTTAGCAGTGTATTTCTGCCGCCGCTCCAATGTCTGAGAGATGGTGGGTTGTTGTAAAGAAACGCCTGATGGTGCCTTTGATGGTGCAGGAGAAGGAGATAAGACAGGACCAGGGGAGGATGAGGTAGAAGTCAACAAAGTGGCGGAGGCAGATGAAGTGGTGTCCTGGCTCGTCCTCTGGAGTGCATCGCCAGCACAGTCAGCAGTGGCAGTGGCAGAGGCAGAGGCAGTGGCAGAGGCAGTGGCAGTGGCAGTGGCGTGAACGGCAGGCGGCCTTTGTCCTGCCGTTGCTGCCTGCCACTGATTCCAGTGCTTGGATTCCAAATGACGGCGCATTGAAGTGGTGGACAGGTTGCTCTTCTCAGAGCCCCTAATCAATTTCGAGAGGCAAATTGTGCAGACAACACTATATCTGTCCTCGGCGCATTCCTTGAAAAAACTCCACACCTTCGAGAAACGTGCCCTCGAGGTGGGAGTTTTTCGGGGCTGGGTACGAACTGGAACATCTTGGGAGATTCCGGGTGTGGCCTGGCTTCGCCTAAGCTGCTGACCTCTGCCTCTGCCTCTAGCTACCCTTTTTGGTGCTGCACCTGCCTCAACATCCACACTACTTTCCCCGCTTGACATCCCCCCTGTCCAGGTCGGGTCAGTGTCCTCATCATCCACCACTTCCTCTTCCAACTCCTGTCTCATCTCCTCCTCCCGCACAATGCGCCGGTCAACTGGATGCCCTGACGGCAACTGCGTCACATCATCGTCGATGAGGGTGGGTTGCTGGTCATCCACCACCAAATCGAACGGAGATGGAGGAGACTCTAGTGTTTGAGCATCTGGACACAGATGCTCCTCTGTTAGGTTCGTGGAATCGTGACGTGGAGAGGCAGGTTGAGGGACAATGAAAGGAGCGGAGAACAGCTCTGGGGAGCAGGGACAGTTTGGGTTATTGTTCTGTAAAGCTTCGGAATTTTGGGAGGAAGGAAGACAAGACTGTTGGGTAATAGGAGGAGAGGAGGCAGAGTCTGACTGGCTGCTGGACAATGTGCTGTAAGCGTTCTCTGACAGCCATTGCAAGACCTGTTCCTGGTTCTCGGGCCTACTAAGGTTTGTACCCTGCAGTTTAGTTAATGTGGCAAGCAACCCTGGCACTGTGGAGTGGCGCAATGCTTGCTGCCCCACAGGAGTAGGCACGGGACGCCCTGTGGCTTCACTGCTACCTTGCTCCCCAGAACCATTCCCCCGACCTCGCCCACGGCCTCGTCCACGTCCCTTTCCGGGAGCCTTGCGCATTTTGAATTCCTAGTTAGAAATTGGCACTGTATACCAGTAGTAAAAATTGTGGGTGCACGTAACCCCAATATATTCTTTGAATTCCCAGTCAGACACTGGCACTATATGGCAGTAGCAAGAAATGAGGGTATTTGTATTCCCAATATACTCTTTAAATTCCCAGTCAGACAATGGCACTGTATACCAGTAGTAAAAATTGTGGGTGCACGTAACCCCAATATATTCTTTGAATTCCCAGTCAGAAACTGGCACTATATGGCAGTAGCAAGAAATGAGGGTATTTGTATTCCCAATATACTCTTTGAATTCCCAGTCAGACAATGGCACTGTATACCAGTAGTAAAAATTGTGGGTGCACGTAACCCCAATATATTCTTTGAATTACCAGTCAGAAACTGGCACTATATGGCAGTAGCAAGAAATGAGGGTATTTATAACCCCAATATATTCTTTGAATTCCCAGTCAGACAATGGCACTGTATACCAGTAGTAAAAATTGTGGGTGCACGTAACCCCAATATATTCTTTGAATTCCCAGTCAGAAACTGGCACTATATGGCAGTAGCAAGAAATGAGGGTATTTGTATTCCCAATATACTCTTTAAATTCCCAGTCAGACAATGGCACTGTATACCAGTAGTAAAAATTGTGGGTGCACGTAACCCCAATATATTCTTTGAATTCCCAGTCAGAAACTGGCACTATATGGCAGTAGCAAGAAATGAGGGTATTTGTATTCCCAATATACTCTTTGAATTCCCAGTCAGACAATGGCACTGTATACCAGTAGTAAAAATTGTGGGTGCACGTAACCCCAATATATTCTTTGAATTCCCAGTCAGACACTGGCACTATATGGCAGTAGCAAGAAATGAGGGTATTTATAACCCCAATATATTCTTTGAATTCCCAGTCAGACAATGGCACTGTATACCAGTAGTAAAAATTGTGGGTGCACGTAACCCCAATATATTCTTTGAATTACCAGTCAGAAACTGGCACTATATGGCAGTAGCAAGAAATGAGGGTATTTATAACCCCAATATATTCTTTGAATTCCCAGTCAGACAATGGCACTGTATACCAGTAGTAAAAATTGTGGGTGCACGTAACCCCAATATATTCTTTGAATTCCCAGTCAGAAACTGGCACTATATGGCAGTAGCAAGAAATGAGGGTATTTGTATTCCCAATATACTCTTTGAATTCCCAGTCAGACAATGGCACTGTATACCAGTAGTAAAAATTGTGGGTGCACGTAACCCCAATATATTCTTTGAATTACCAGTCAGAAACTGGCACTATATGGCAGTAGCAAGAAATGAGGGTATTTATAACCCCAATATATTCTTTGAATTCCCAGTCAGACAATGGCACTGTATACCAGTAGTAAAAATTGTGGGTGCACGTAACCCCAATATATTCTTTGAATTCCCAGTCAGACACTGGCACTATATGGCAGTAGCAAGAAATGAGGGTATTTGTATTCCCAATATATTCTTTGAATTCCCAGTCAGACAATGGCACTGTATACCAGTAGTAAAAATTGTGGGTGCACGTAACCCCAATATATTCTTTGAATTACCAGTCAGAAACTGGCACTATATGGCAGTAGCAAGAAATGAGGGTATTTATAACCCCAATATATTCTTTGAATTCCCAGTCAGACAATGGCACTGTATACCAGTAGTAAAAATTGTGGGTGCACGTAACCCCAATATATTCTTTGAATTACCAGTCAGACACTGGCACTATATGGCAGTAGCAAGAAATGAGGGTATTTGTATTCCCAATATATTCTTTGAATTCCCAGTCAGACAATGGCACTGTATACCAGTAGTAAAAATTGTGGGTGTATATAGCCCCAATTCTATTGCTAGGGGACTTGCAGGGTATTTCTGGGGTGAAGGTGGGGGGGCACACCGTTGGAACGGGTATCGGGGTATATATCGGGTATACGGGAATACACTGACAGTGTATTCCATTCAGGATCCTGGGAAAGCTGGGTTGCGGCGATTGAGCCCGTCAGTGCCACGTTACACTGACAAGCTTCTCCCTGGAATTTAGCTCTTACAAGAGCTGTTGGTTGTCTTCTCCTTCCTATCCTAGCCTGTCCCTGCCTACCCAGAATCTAAGCCCTAGCTAGCTGGACGGAAACCTCCGTCCTCGGTGAATTGCAAGCTCAGAATGACGCGAACCTGGGCGGCGCTGTTCTTTTAAATTAGAGGTCACATGTTTTCGGCAGCCAATGGGTTTTGCCTACTTTTTTCAACGTCACCGGTGTCGTAGTTCCTGTCCCACCTACCCTGCGCTGTTATTGGAGCAAAAAAGGCGCCAGGGAAGGTGGGAGGGGAATCGAGTAATGGCGCACTTTACCACGCGGTGTTCGATTCGATTCGAACATGCCGAACAGCCTAATATCCGATCGAACATGAGTTCGATAGAACACTGTTCGCTCATCTCTATTTAGCAATAGCTCCTCATTATCGGGACCGGAAGAATGATTGTCCGCATTGCTCGGGGTAATAATTTACATCTTATAATTAATTAACGCCATTTTGTTGTGTTTGGGATAAAAACACGGAACTGATTTGTAGTTTTTGTCGAAGCCCAAAGTAATCATTTGTTAACGGTCTCCCTTTCAGCTCGTACATCTGTCGCATTTCCCACCGTGGCCGGTGCCAGTAGCCGGGGCTATTCGCAGTCATTAAATCTGAGGTAGTGGAAGGCGATGTGCGGGAGAGACTCTGATTTTTCGAGAGACATCTGTTGTGATTGGGTGGGATATGATTGGTTTGAGAGTTTGCTTGCTCGGGTTTTATGGTAATGTATTCATGTGTTTATGCTTTGATTGGGAATCGGAGTACGCTCGGCATTCTCGGTTTTACGATCCAGTCTGCTGATTATCATGCAACATAAGATGGGAAGACAGCGGGGCCAAGACTGCGTTTTCTACGAGTCGTGAAGGCAACGACCTATAAACCGATATTGTCTAAAACCTCATTGTTCTTCATTTTGAAGATTTTTTTATTTATTTTTTTCAGATTCCCATACTGTTCCCTTAGCGAAAGGCGACCAATTACCAAAATAAATATTTGATATGGCTTTTTTTTTTTTTAAGTTGTGCTGATGGAGTTGGCCTTCTGGAAATTTGTAAAAATTGTAGGGGTCATTTAGTTTAGAAATCTTGAAATAATTTATTTAAAAAATTAGAGTGGATAGAGGAGAAATTTCACCATTAAGGAACTTCATCTATTATATAGAGATGGACCTTTTCTATATAATAGTGTTAGGATGGGCCAGGGCCTCCACTGTGCTGCGTGGAGGCGCCCGACCCAGTCCCTGTCCAGCGCCGGAGTATCGGCCTGTTCCGGCGCCGGGGGAGGCCGGAAGCATGCGCTGGAGTGTGTGGAGGTTCCAGTTTCTCCCTAGCACTGGGACCGGCACTTCCAGGGTCAAGGGGGGTCAGCGGCGGGCCTCATTTCAGGTTCGGCCCGTTGCTGGTTATTAATTTCCCCCGCAGTATCAACTTCCTATCGATGAGCCTCTCCTGCTTCCCTGTCACCTGTTTCCTGCCTCCTGTCCCTGCTCTTGGATTCCCTGGATATTTTGACCCAGTTTGCTTTACAGACCTCTCCTCCGTGATCGTAATTTAGCACCTTCCTGATGTTGGGGGTCTTGAGCCCCCCCAATACTGAGCCCCCCCCAACACTGTCCACCTGTGTATGACCTTTGGCTTCCACCTGACCTCCCTTTTCGCTCCTGATTTGGCTACTGCATTGACCTCCTGTGTATGACCCGGCTTTCCTGACTACGCTTCTGCATTTGCCTACTGCTACCACGTGACCTCCAGTTACCAACCTGGCTTGCTTGACCTTGGATTTGCTCCTCGGATATCTGAATTTATTCCCTGGATTACCCTCCTTCTGATCTGCTACTCCATTCCTGCCTGGCCTCTTCACTCTAAGGTTAGTGTCTGGCTCCTTCTGGGTCCTCCTACTTGGGTTTGCTGGGTGTGCGGCGCTCTCTGGGCAGTTGCGAATCTGGGCCTCGGACTATTACCAAGTCCAACTCCACCATTAGGAGCTCTGGTGAAGAACTCCGGGGCCTTTTTCTGCTCCAGTTAGGAGAGCGTAGCACACCAGGAGAGTTTTTGCCTCAGCGCTTGGAGGTTCTAGTTGCACAGGACTTACTGAGTTATAGATGATGGTCCTTTTCCTCTACCTAATTATTTCAAGATTTATAAATGAAATGACCCCTCAGACTCCAGAGTATAAAAACTAGAGGCCCATGGGAGTTGAGTAGAAATAACAAATGGTTAGACTCTCCTCTCCTGGGCATTCAGCGGTCCTACTGCATCCTCTTGAGGCTGAAATTTTGGATTCCACTTTACTTTTTTCAATGGGAAGGGGGTGATGTGACACATCAAACACATGGAGAATTGCACAAGAAAAACAATGGTGTGTTCATTTTTAATGTAGCTTTATTCATCGAGTTATTGATATGTTTGTGACATGGAGCAACGACAGTAACCCATTAAAGGATGTTTCAGGTGTCCCACATCCTGGATCTTCATGGAGTACACCATATCCTTCAAATGGCCCCAGAGATAGAAGTCCAAGGGAGTGAGATCCTGAGACGGTGGTTGTATCCATATCTGGGTGTATCCATACTTATGGCCCACCCTTTAGTAGGAGTAACCATGCCCAACTCTTCAATACAACTAATATGGTTTAAGGCCTCCACTTACATGGACTGAATAGAGGTCTCTGTCCACCTCCACAATCGGGAAATGACCTGTCGGATCGCCATCAGGAAATATTTAACAGGCCCTTTCTTATTTTCAACAGTAGGCCCATTGTGATCAGGAGGGCCTGCTCAGGTGTTACATTCAGCATTGGTCAGCACATAGTGTTATAGAGGTGAAGAACATCTATTCAGAAGGTATTGACCTGTGGACATCCCCATTATATGTGGAGCATGGTGCCTTCCGATTGCTCACATCACCAACAAGTAGATGGAACAATCTGATGCAATTTATTAGGAGTCCTGTACCAATTTGGCAAAAATTTATCCTGGTATTGTATCCTGGTAGAGATAGAGAGCTTGTGCCTCAGGGTATGAGCCCTAGACCAAAGGTCAACGAATAGGGTCTGGCCAAGATCGACTTCCCAAGCCTGGTGGAAGTGTAAAGTGGGGTCCACCATCTCCTCCACAAGCCGCAGGCTATACATGAGGGGCCCTTACCAGCGATCCATTGGTCTTACATAAAGGGTGAACCTTAATCTGCTGTTGACTAAGAAAACCATATGGAATATGAAATCCGCATTATCTCATGATTAGTGAAGCTTCAAGATGAACCTAAACTTAAATTCTTGGCTTAAAAAAGAATTCTATAGCTGAATTTTTTTTTTTTTTTTTAAAAAAATTGAAATAAATTACCAAAAATTTGCGAAAATACAAAAAAATTTTACAAAAATGTACAATGTTACAAAAAATTTTTAAAAAAGTTTCTAAGTCAATAAAGTTTCCTTTTGTGGAGCGATTGGATTTGAACGCTACGCCCCCATCGGGTCATCTCTTCGAGCGGTCGGCGAGGCCCTTAGGCTATGCTTGATAACTTTGCTGTACGGTTTTCATTTACACAAGTTGTTACCGAGACACTAATATATCTTGTAGTTTTTACGGACATGTCTGAGGGGATAGAAACTATATTTGATACAAACATCAATCATGTCACTTAGTGAATGACACAGCGGGGTATTGAGCCGGTGTTTTCTCCGAAGCAATGTCGTCTACGGATTGCGGAAGCCACTTGAAGACAAAGGGTGGGGGTGGGGGGGTGGAGGAGACTGCGGTAACAATTCTATGAAGGAAATGAAGGTTTTAACTTAACAACTATGAAGACAAGGAAATTGATGACATGATTAACTAGAAGGCGAGACGGGAAATAGCGGATAAAAAAATAAGGGAATTGGAAGGGGGTTTAAAGCATTCAATAAAGACGGGACATGAGACCACTGCGGTAAATGAGGACACATTGGGATTTATCAGTGACAGCAGTAAAAACAGTCATTTCACGGCGATGCAAACAAAATAACCACATGCGGAACTTGTTGTAAACTAAATATACATTGGGCGAGTTACAGCAAACTTAGCAGGGTTTTGTATTACCCAGGAACTCCCTGTGAGTAGTGTTTGGGGATGGGGGTCACTACATACAAATCCCACCCCATGTATGAGACCTTGACCGTCTGCTTCACCCTAAGAATGAGAAGGAGCTATCGTAGGTCCTTCCTTCCAACTGCGATCAGGCTGTATAATCTACGCCACCCCAAACACAGACAGACCCTGAGCCGGTACAGACTGAGCGCCCACAACCTAGAGATAGAGACGGGGCGATACAGGCAGACGTACAAGCCACAGGAGAAGAGACTGTGCCAGCACTGTGACCAGGGGGCCCTAGAAGACGAGACCCACTTCCTGCTACACTGCACCAAATACTCAGCTGTGAGGGCCGTCTACTACCAAAGACTCTCTGCCCACATCCCAGACTTCATATCTGCAGACGAGAAGAGGAAACTCTACATCCTACTGGAAGAAGAAGAGACCACTGTGGAGATCGCTGCCCAATATCTGTCCAGCTGTCACCAAACCAGAGGAAGATGAGACTCTATAGACTGTTATACCCCAAACCACCCGCCCCACCCCCACCTCCCCATATAGCAGTCACCAACGAAGAGGAAGATGAGACTCCACGGACTGTTATACCCCAAACCACCCGCCCCACCCCACCTCCCCATATAGTGGTCACCAACTAAGAGGAAGATGAGACTCCACGGACTGTTATACCCCAAATCACACCCCCCCATACAGCTTTCACCAACTAAGAGGAAGATGAGACTCCATGGACTGTTATACCCCAAACCACCCACCCCACCTCCCCATATAGCGGTCACCAACTAAGAGGGAGATGAGACTCCACGTACTGTTATACCCCAAATCATCCCAACCCCCCGATACTCTCCCCCTCGACTCCAACTCCCCCCCCCCCACTTTACTAGCTTTGGCAATGCCAAATATCCATTCGGACGTGCCAATAAAGCCTATTTGATTTGATTTGATTAATCTACATCAGATCAAGCAAAGATCACTCCGCACAGAGAACTAAGTGACCCTGAAGTCTTCCTTCTTTCTTTCTTCTCTTCCTTAGCTGCTATGGGTTCCTAGTATATCTTCTCTTCTCAGGGAAAAGAGAAATAGCGTAGCTATATGCTACCAGAAGAATGCTACTCCAAGGAAGGGGCGTTTATGTGTGTCTACTTCCGTAATATATTACTGTTTATTATCCTGTATCTGTATATCCCCCACTGTGGGACTATTAAAGGATTATCTTATCTTATACTAACCTCGCCCTAGTGGCAGGGGGTGAAACTGTCTGGACTCAAGAGCATCCCGATCACGTAATAATAAAAGATGTTTGAGCCATTTAGAAATAGGCTTTCTGTTTCACATCAGTGCAGAACAAAAAGTTCAATGTGAGTCCCAATCTCTTCAGTATAAAACGGAAATGTAAATTGCCTTAAAAAGTTGTGTCCCCCTGTCTAGCTCCATAAGGTTACACCTGCATTCGGTGACCGTTTGGGGTTTCTCTCATTCCACTTGAAAAATGCTGAGTATTTTTTGGATGGAAACCCGGCAGACCCCATTGTAGTCTATTTATTAGACCCCCCTAGAGGTCTTGAACCCCAAGAGCAGCCTGTAATAGAAATCTGTGCCAGACAAGCCTATAAGCCTTCAATAGCCTCCTAACTGTCATGTCAATGGATCCCGAGCCCCAGATCTCATTCTGGGCATTGGTGGGCCTCCTCAAATGGCTGGACAATGGCTCCTTAATGCTTGTGATCATTACCCTGAACGTGGGCATTAGCGCCAGATTACAGATTATTGTATGTGTGTAGGGCTCAGTTACAGATTTTGGATAGTGATGGGGCACGATTACAGATTTGACCAGTACGGGGCACGATTACAGATTTTGGTCAGTATGGAGGACTGTTACAGATTTTGGTCAGTACGGGGCACTGTTACAGATCTTGGTCAGTATGGGGAACTGTTACAAATTTTTGTCAGAACGGGGCACTGTTACAGATTTTGGTCAGAACGGGGCACTGTTACAGATTTTGGTCAGTACGGGGCACTGTTATAGATCTTGGTCAGTATGGGGAACTGTTACAAATTTTTGTCAGAACGGGGCACTGTTACAGATTTTGATCAGAATGGAGCACTGTTACAGATTTTGGTCAGTATGGGGAACTGTTACAAATTTTTGTCAGAACGGGGCACTGTTACAGATTTTGGTCAGAACGGGGAACTGTTACAGATCTTGGTCAGTATGGGGAACTGTTACAAATTTTTGTCAGAACGGGGCACTGTTACAGATTTTGGTCAGAACGGGGCACTGTTACAGATTTTGGTCAGTATGGGGAACTGTTACAGATTTTTGTCAGAACGGGGCACTGTTACAGATTTTGGTCAGAACGGGGCACTGTTACAGATTTTGGTCATTATGGGGCACTGTTACAGATTTTGGTCAGTACGGGGCACTGTTACAGATTTTGGTCATTATGGGGCACTGTTACAGATTTTGGTCATTATGGGGCACTGTTACAGATTTTGGTCAGTATGGAGCACTGTTACAGATTTTGGTCAGTATGGGGCACTGTTACAGATCTTGGTCAGTACGGGGCACTGTTACAGATTTTGGTCAGTACGGGGCACCTTTACAAATTTTGGTCAGTACGGGGCACTGTTACAAATCTTGGTCAGTACGGGGCACTGTTACAGATTTTGGTCAGTATGGGGAACTGTTACAGATTTTTGTCAGAACGGGGCACTGTTACAGATTTTGGTCAGAACGGGGCACTGTTACAGATTTTGGTCATTATGGGGCACTGTTACAGATTTTGGTCAGTACGGGGCACTGTTACAGATTTTGGTCAGTATGGGGCACTGTTACAGATTTTGGTTAGTATGGAGCACTGTTACAGATTTTGGTCAGTACAGGGCACTTATACAATTTTGGTCAGTATGGGGCACTGTTACAGATTTTGGTCATTATGGGGCACTGTTACAGATTTTGGTCATTATGGGGCACTGTTACAGATTTTGGTCAGTACGGGGCACTGTTACAGATTTTGGTCAGTATGGGGCACTGTTACAGATTTTGGTTAGTACGGAGCACTGTTACAGATTTTGGTCAGGTCAGTACGGGGCACTGTTACAGATTTTGGTCATTATGGGGCACTGTTACAGAATTTGGTCAGTATGGAGCACTGTTACAGATGTTGGTTGATATGTGGCACTGTTACAGATTTTGGTCAGTATGGGGCACTCATACAAATTTTGGTCAGTACGGGGCACTCTTACAGATTTTGGTCAGAACGGGGCACTGTTACAGATTTTGGTCATTATGGGGCACTGTTACAGATTTTGGTCAGTATGGAGCACTGTTACACATTTTGGTAAGTATGGGGCACTGTTACAGATCTTGGTCAGTACGGGGCACTGATACAAATTTTGGTCAGTACGGGGCACCTTTACAAATTTTGGTCAGTACGGGGCACTGTTACAAATCTTGGTTAGTATGGGGCACTTATACAAATTTTGGTCAGTATGGGGCACTGTTACAGATTTTGGTCAGTATGGGGCACTGTTACAGATTTTGGTCAGAACGGGATACTGTTACAGATTATGGTCAGTATGGGGCACTTATACAAATGTTGGTCAGTATGGGGAACTGTTACAGATCTTGGTCAGTATGGGGCACTGTTACAGATCTTGGACGGTGCCGGGCCCCGTTACAGTTTTTACTCAGTGGAGGGCTCTGTTACAGATGCTGCATTGGGGTCCAGGAGCTCCATGTTTTGCCGCTTACTCTATGTCTAGCCGTCTACTGTAACTGGCAGCCATTGTGTAACATGTGCCATCTGCGGGCATGATACATCTCTACAGACAGCTTAGCACACACAGATGATTTCTATCTCTAAATATAATATACAACAAGTGAGCCGGCTGGAAATCACATAACAAGCTGATAGTTTATTTTTCCATGAAAATGTCAATTGTTCACGACCCTTTTCAGAACCATCTGTCACGGTCTATTCTGCAGAATGTTATTCACTCAGTATTCTGTAACCCTGAGGTCATCCTATTATCTGGTATTATATTACTAGGGAAAGAAACACATCTCGTATCTCGGGGTCTTCATGGCAGATAAGGGTTTTGGCTGGATAATAACTATTCATTAGGCATGATTTACATAGATATATTGATACATAATTATAAACATTCGGAAAAAGTTTTCTTGACCTGGAAACTGGGCAGTGGGCAAAGGGGCCGGCTAGGGAAGGGGCAAGTTCGCAAAGACATTGTTAGTCATCTAATTATGCCTTTGGTTGCGTCAATACCAGGTCACGTCTATAAAGTCTGTTCACTAAAACATCAACAAAAATATTTTTCAGTCTATGAATATAAAGAAGGAAGAAAACAAGTGACATTCACCTTACTGATACCCAGACACTTCCATCTAAGTTCTCCACGGGGCCCTAAACTAGTCTATAATACCTGATCCCACTCAATACAAAATGCTGCTCCACCACTTACTGTCTCAGGCAGACATTAGAGATGGGAGAACCAAATTTTACTAAGCCAGTCCAACGCAAATATTCCAAATTATTTGCTTACACTATGTATTATAGATAGGCTCCTAGGAGCCCTGACAGTGTCATACACTATGTATTATAGATAGGTTCCTAGGAGCCCTGACAGTGTTGTACACTATGTATTATAGATAGGTTCCTAGGAGCCCTGACAGTGTTATACACTATGTATTATAGATAGGTTCCTAGGAGCCCTGACAGTGTCATACACTATGTTTTATAGATAGGTTCCTAGGATCACTGACAGTATATACACTATGTATTATAGATAGGTTCCTAGGAGCCCTCACAGTGTTGTACACTATGTATTATAGATAGGTTCCTAGGAGCCCTCACAGTGTTATACACTATGTTTTATAGATAGGTTCCTAGGAGCCCTGACAGTGTCATAGACTATGTATTATAGATAGGTTCCCTAGGAGCCCTGACAGTGTTATACACTATGTATTATAGATAGGTTCCTAGGAGCCCTCACAGTGTTATACACTATGTTTTATAGATAGGTTCCTAGGAGCCCTGACAGTGTCATAGACTATGTATTATAGATAGGTTCCCTAGGAGCCCTGACAGTGTTATACACTATGTATTATAGATAGGTTCCGAGGAGCCCTGACAGTGTCATACACTATGTATTATAGATAGGTTCCTAGGAGCCCTGACAGTGTCATACACTATGTATTATAGATAGGTTCCTAGGAGCCCTGACAGTGTCATACACTATGTTTTAGGGCTCGTTCACATCTGCGCCCAGTCTCCATTCATACAGGTTTCCGTTTCCTGCACAAAACAGAGCAGAAGACAAAAAGTTCACAACGGAGTGTGTATTATAGATAGATTCCTAGGCGCCCTGACAGTGTTATACTTATTCTAGTAGATGTCTACTGTACCCAGTAATTTCTCCTTGGTGGTCCGTTGTACAGTTTCCATCCTCTTTCTCTCTTCTGGTGGGACTCATGGGCTAGAAGTGGAGAGGCTCACATGACTGCTCAAGTCACTGAATGTCCTGATGAAGAACCCATATTGTATCTGAGTAATGTCACCGTTCTCTTACTAGCAACTGCTGAGGCCAATGATTGACCCCAGTAGTCATATGAGGCCTCTCCATTTCTGTTCTGGTGAATCCCAGCATAGGAGGGACAAGAGCTGTACTATAGACTGTCAGGGATAGCTGTGTATGACTTCTTTTGCTTGTTTTACATCAACTGTGACCACCACTGTGTCTAGTGATTCCCATATAGTCCCTTTAACTAATTTTGCTAAGATTTGTGCCTATATGTGGCCAGCCTGTGGAGGGTGTAAGGGTGTGAATTGCAGTCTTGTAAGGGTTCTGTTGGCATGTTGTGATATTTTGGTGAATTGGTTTTACGAGATATTGAATCCCTTAACCAGCCCAGAGCTTGGTTACATTTTGATACATCTGTAGACAGATAAAAAGATAAATTAGTGAAAGTAAATAAACAAGATATAGTGACATAATGGTTTATCGAGGAATAGAAGGTGGCACCACTATTTATTAGAGGAAAAAGTAAATGAACCTCTTTGGGTTCCCAAGAAAGACTTGTTAGAAAGACTATACCTCAAGGCAAACCACTTTCAGAAGACCTCAGAAGGTTTTATTGACACAGATGTACATCAATACACAGCAAAATTGTCTATAAATGGAGAAAAAACAGGATTGTTGCTATTTTCCCTAGACATAGACATCATGTTTAAGAGGATAGTGGAACATTTTGTAACAAATGCATTATGTTACATGTGCAAGAAGTAGAACTCTACCACCAAAACCTCATCCCATTTCTTCTGTCTCAGGGCTTGGACACCTCTCAAAAGGGGAATATAAGGGCAGCAGTCCATGACCTCAAGTAGAAGAAGTGGTGGGTGATGTAACAAGACAAGGACCCACAGCATACAAGAAAATCAACTCAACAATTGTTGAAATAGAAGATTTCTGATATTAAAGGGAATTCCTAAGCTTTATTAAGTGATGACCCATCCATAGTACTGGTTGTCCATTGTAGATGAGTAGGGTCTGACAAGCAGGACCCCTACATCTTTTTCACGGGCCATGTGACTTCACGTATTCAGTGACATCACCTGTTTACAGCTTAATCTCCTTCAAGCGTACGAGGCTGAGCCACAATATGAAGCTGAGCTGCTATACAATGTATGGCGCAGTACTTGGTTTCCTGTGAAGAGGCTGCAGCGCTCAGTCTCTTTAGACATCTGATGGGTTTGGGTCCTGGGTGTCAGACCCCAGATGATCACTAAAGGAAAGATCGCTAAATGCTACAGTTGGAAAATCCCTTTAACCCCATTATGTTGCTGTGACATTAACTCAAGAGGGTGATACATGCAAGGCACCCCAGAAATAATGAGGAACTAAACTCTAAAGGATTCCAAAGGGTTCCCTTACAGTTTTATTAGATAGATATATGGGAGATAGATAGATAGATAGATAGATGATAGATAGATAGATGATAGATAGATGATAGATAGATAGATAGATAGATAGATAGATAGATAGATAGGAGATAGATAGATAGATAGATAGATAGATAGATAGATAGGAGATAGATAGATAGATGATAGATAGATAGATAGATAGATAGATAGATAGATAGATAGGAGATAGATAGATAGATAGATAGATAGATAGGAGATAGATAGATAGATAGATAGATAGATAGGAGATAGATAGATAGATAGATAGATAGATAGATAGGAGATAGATAGATAGATAGATAGATAGATAGATAGATAGATAGATAGGAGATAGATAGATAGATAGGCGTCGGTATTATCACAGATTATTTCACATCTCTTCTCTGCCTTTTCCTATAGTCACACTCATGTGTAGTTTTTGCTGAGGAATTAGATGAACTGGCTTCTGGCTCCATTCACATCACATAGTTTGTCCTCTGAGAGCGTTTGGGCATTCTTTATGTGAGCGGCCACATGGCCTGTTTGTATTCTGGCACCGGTCACTTGTAATCTGACTGTCAGAACATTATGAGATCTTTACTAAATCTAAGCTCTAGCAAACAGTGTCCTCGGCTTATACTGCAGTTACCATTATTATGTGAAAACTTTACAGGCAGAACATACAGTATAATCATAACTACAATAACAAGAGGATACAATGTACAAATAATACAAGTGTAACAAACACACAGATAATACAGTAACAGTGTACACATAAATATTCTATACAATGCCCAAATAATATAATAGCACAGTGTACACATAAATAATATAATAACACAATGTACACATAAATGATACTGTATCACTCTGTACACATAAATATACTACACAATACACAAATAATACAATATCACAGTGTATATATACATATAAATAATTCACAAACAGTACAATTATACAGTGTACACATACGTAATACAGTAACACAGTATACACATATATATACTCTATGATGCCCAAATAATAGAGTAATATAGTAATAGAGTAATATAGTATACACACACAGTAAAACAGAATACACATAAAAATACTATACAGTGCTCAAATAATAAAGTAACACAATGTACTCATGAATGTACTATACAGTGCCCAAATGATGCTCTAACATCTGTATCTACTGTATAAGTGATAAATGGGTACAGTGTGACTGCTCAGTTGGGCCACAATGGTCACATGGACATCTGTAACATCATGACATCAATTCCCAGGGGTGACCCCGGGTGCATAACATCACCGAGGAGACTGAGAGAGCACCAGATGTTGTGATGTTGTTTCTTTATTTATTACACCACTCCTGAGCCTCTACTTGTTATACTCTGGGGACTGATGTCAGGGAATTGCTAGACGAGCAATTCCCCAGTAGCTGCTCATAAACCTGGGAGGAAGGGAACGACAAGAGAGTGAGTCCTAATGCCTAACCTTCCCCTTGTCCCTGCCTATTAGCCTCAACTACTCTCGACGGTAGAGGACAACTGGGCGACAGTCCCTTCCTAAGATGCAAGAGATAACATAGAATGCAGAAAACAAAAAATGGGTGGTCAGCTAGCCTAGGGTTCGAAACCAGTCAAGAAGCAAAGTACAGAGTAAGAATCCAAAAAGAGTAGTCAAAGGAAGAAACCAAAGGACAGAAATATGAATATGATCATTTAACTTCCAGTTCTATACAAACTTGTTTTACCTAAAATGAATCGGGAACCTGAGCTACCCAAACCTGAAACCTGCCCATTTCTAGTCATAATTCATACACTGGTGTTGTATTTCTGTGTCCACTGCTGGTGGTCGCACATGCTCAGTAGCTCATTCCAGCATCTTCATAATCTTGTTCTCAAGTGGCAGATACACTGTAACTATTGAGAAGTGCAAGTCCACAAGAAGCAGCGCTCTACAGAGTCTTCACCACTACTGGACTCCTTAGGTGTCACTAGGGGGCGGTATAATACATAATTCCTTTAACATATAACTGGAATGTCTATATATATATAAAAAAAAATAATAATAATAATAATTAAAAACAAAATTTGCTTATCCAATTGGTTTACCTTTCACATTTGATCAGATATTCTGTGCAAATAACGGCGAGGAACGAATCCCTGAATCTATGTTTCAATCTCATTTCCATTCAGGGTTTAATATCACCGCCAGATACAGCTCCGCTATGCCACAAAACAGCGACGCTTGACTTTTTAAAATTCCCAAATGTGCTTTAAAAAAAAAAAAAGTAGGAAACAGATGTCAGCAATAGATAGCCCTCTAGAGGTTCCTTACCTGGCACCGAAATAGGTAAAAGATGTCACTAAAAAATAAATGATGTCTCCTAAGCAGCCGGGATGCGAGTGGCGGAGCATTATCCTCCGGAATATATATAGACTCAAACCCACTTACAGGGCTGCTATATTTAATCAGCCATTGGCGAGAGATATAAAGTATGCTGTATGGTTTTCTATCAGCTGGCATCTGGGGGAGATACAGCGATGCACTTAATATAAGAAAGCTAAAAATAAGCACTAGTCAATGGATCTGTCTATGCACATGTAAATAATACCGCCATCATGAGCTCATACTGATATCATTGTGGACCCTTTATATAAAATAACATCATCTTTGCTGTATGTATCACTTGTCATGTTGAAGAATCTCATGCATCCTGGTTAGTCTTCCCTATTCCTCTTCCTGTCTGTCATTGACTCCTCCCAGTTCCCGCCCCTGAGGAAATTTGCAGCAAATAGTCAGCAATTGTTATCTGCTTTAACCTGCACAATGGGATATATTGATAACATGGCAAGTGATATACTGTAAACAGGGGCATAACTACCGCAGAAACAGTGGAGGCAGCTGCCACAGGGCCTGGGCTATTAGAGGGCTTGGTGACAGCCACTACCGCTGCGTTTTTTTATTTATTTATTTATTTTTTTAATAAGCCATTACGGGCCCTATTTACTTGCCGATCCTGGCTGGGCCGGGATCAGTAAGTGACACCGCGGGCCCCACAAATACTATCATTATACTCTGCAAAGACCCCCCGAATATAATGATCGGCGGACCGGGAGAGGTAAGGGAACATAAAAACACTGTCACGTACCTCTCCACGATCCTGCCAGGCCTCCTTCCTACTTGTCTGATGTCTCTGACGTCACATGAACCCAGCCTGCTTCCCGGGTCATGTGACGTCCGACGTCATAGAAGAAGGAAGACAGCGTAGTAGCCGGGGGACAGGTAAGAAACAGTAATTTCTTATGTTTTTATTCCCCCAGTATAATAATTGTTTATGGGTGTCCACTATGGGACATAATACTGTGTGCAGGGGCCACTATGGGACATAATACTGTGTGCAGGGGCCACTATGGGACATAATACTGTGTGCAGGAGCCACTATGGGGCATAATACTGTGTGCAGGGGCCACTATGGGGCATAATACTGTGTGCAGGGGCCACTATGGGGCATAATACTGTGTGCAGGGGCCACTATGGGGGATAATACTATGTGCAGGGGCCACTATGGGGCATAATACTGTGTGCAGGGGCCGCTATGGGGGATAATACTATGTGCAGGGGCCACTATGGGGCATAATACTGTGTGCAGGGGCCACTATGGGGGATAATACTATGTGCAGGGGCCACTATGGGGCATAATACTGTGTGCAGGGGCCACTATGGGGCATAATACTGTGTGCAGGGGCCACTATGGGACATAATACTGTGTGCAGGGGTCACTATGGGACATAATACTGTGTGCAGGGGCCACTATGGGGGATAATACTGTGTGCAGGGGCCACTATGGGGGATAATACTATGTGCAGGGGCCACTATGGGGCATAATACTGTGTGCAGGGGCCACTATGGGGGATAATACTGTGTGCAGGGGCCACTATGGGGCATAATACTGTGTGCAGGGGCCACTATGGGGTATAATACTGTGTGCAGGGGTCACTATGGGACATAATACTGTGTGCAGGGGCCACTATGGGGGATAATACTGTGTGCAGGGGCCACTATGGGGCATAATACTGTGTGCAGGGGCCACTATGGGGGATAATACTGTGTGCAGGGGCCACTATGGGGTATAATACTGTGTGCAGGGGCCACTATGGGGGATAATACTGTGTGCAGGGGCCACTATGGGGGATAATACTGTGTGCAGGGGCCACTATGGGGTATAATACTGTGTGCAGGGGCCACTATGGGGGATAATACTGTGTGCAGGGGCCACTATGGGGGATAATACTGTGTGCAGGGGCCACTATGGGGTATAATACTGTGTGCAGGGGCCACTATGAGGGATAATACTGTGTGCAGGGGCCACTATGGGGCATAATACTGTGTGCAGGGGCCACTATGGGACATAATACTGTGTGCAGGGGCCACTATGGGGCATAATACTGTGTGCAGGGGCCACTATGAGGGATAATACTGTGTGCAGGGGCCACTATGGGGCATAATACTGTGTGCAGGGGCCACTATGGGGACATACTACTGTGTGCAGGGGCCACTATGGGACATAATACTGTGTGCAGGGGCCACTATGGGACATAATACTGTGTGCAGGGGCCACTATGGGGCATAATACTGTGTGCAGGGCTTACTAAGGGACATAATAGAGTGCGGAGGAGGGGGTCGGTCGAGGTCTTCGTCATCGATGTCGGTGGGGGGGGGGCATGTCAAAAGTTCGCCACGGGGCCCCGCCCTTCCTAGTTACGCCACTGACTGTAAATGTAGAACGTGGACATGGTGCCAGTTGAGGAGCTGAGCAGAGCACTTAAAGGGGTTGTCAAGGTGGGGTGAACCCCTCATCCCCCAAACCCTCACCTTTCCCCGTTACTGTGATATCCCTCCAGCTTGATCCCGTCCTTCCGTCCATTGTTGTCTTCAGCCGGAAGTCTCCACCACACGTGACCTCAGCATAGGGCATGAGACATCCCAGCCGGTGAGGATTTTGAATAGACTATTAGTACATGTCACTAAAATTGATAGTGAAAAACACGAAAGACAAAAGTGGGTTAAAAAGTAACAGAAACATGAGCTGCTACAATGCAGGGAAGTGAATGTCCTGTGGGCAGCAGGCAGAGATTATTTAATGGTTACAATATATTCAGCCCCACATCACAGCGAGGGAGTAAAGACAGAACATTTACGGAATAATAATCCACCTCTGAGATGTAATAGAGCCGAGCCGAGTGTTTATCTGCACCGGTGTGGACAAACTCGATTGTTGGAATTTTCAGAAATTTAACAGTTTCAGTGATCTCAAGTATGTTCTAAGTTTCTTTTCCGATATCTAAAGGGGTTTTCCGGTCTCCATTTTTACATGACTCACATCTATGAGTCACGATGGAGAACCGTTACAAACAAAGTCCCTACATGGACAGTCTACCAATTCAAAGGAGAATTCTGTAATACTTCATTTCACCATTGGTGGCGCCGGAGGGGAACGAGGGGAATTGGTAAGCAAATCCTCCCACAGATTATAGTTGATCTCGTGACCAGTTTATATACCTATTAAGAAAAAGTGATTACCAAAACCTGACACCACTAGAGGTCAGCAAATTAATTTATAACAGGTTTTTACAATTTTTTTAAAAATTTTTTACAAATTTTTACAATTTTTTTACAAAATTTACAATTTAAAAAAAAAAATTCAGGTTTGCCTCAACCAACCCACTAATGCCACTGGCCATCACTAGGGACAAATGAACTGATTAGAATTTAATTAGATCTGAATTTTTCAAAAGTTTATGGCTAGACCTCGAGCCCTATACTTTTGGAATTTGTTACTAATGAAACACTATTGGGAATTGAATCAGTTCATTTGTCCCTAGTGGTGACCTATGGCATCAGGGATAGTGACAAAATCCCAAAAATTTGGGTTCAACAAAACCTGAAATTTTGGGGGGTTTGTCACCGTCACCGATGCCATAGGTTACCACTAGGGACAAATGAACTGATTTAATCTGAAATGGATCTGAATTCTCCAAAAGTTTCGGGATTGACCCAAACACAAAACTTTTTTTTGATGAAATACTATGATGGTCTAGGGCAGTGATTCCCAAAGTGGTCCAGGTGGACACCCAGGGGTCCAAGGGAGACTCGACAGGAGACTCTTTAGATCTAATCTTCACATTTTTTGACGAGTTTTGGAAATATGGTAGAAATGCAGCAGCAGGGGGTGCACCAAAACCAGTAAAATTTTGAAAGTGGTCTACGAGAAAAAAAAGTTTGTGAACCTCTGGTCTAGGGTCTCTTCAGATCCCACAGTATAATAAGTGGATGCCCAATAAAAATGAGTAAACATAACAAACAGTTATACTTACCCTATGTTACCTCTCCTGGTCCTCATTGTGGTGTCCTCTTCTGGCCTCTGACTCATGTCCCACATCTCGGTCACCACTAAAGCCCAATCACTTGGGTCAAACCATGGTGCGCGTAACATCAGAGGCCGGAAGAGAATATTAGGGGTCCAATGGATGCTACTGGGTGCCGTAAGGATTCCCAGGAGAAGTGAGGCAAGGTGAGTATAACAGTCTGTAATTTTTGCTCAACTTTTCTTGGGCCTCCAACAAAAATAGCACTTCTGGTTGGAACCAAATAAGTTTCAAAAGGAACCAAAGAGCTGAACCTCACAAATATTCGCCAAAATGAATCTCAAGAAGCTTGTCTGTCATTAGTGGGGTCACATGGGGGCTGCAATATCATGAAGCTTTGATGATGGGCATCATGATGTGAATGCCCCCAATGGGATGTTGATGCCTCGGCGATGATCTTAGGAAATTACATCAGGGAGAGAGGTGGAACACACAGACACGACGCCCAGGGAAGAATACCAGAAACCATGCTGAAACCCAAGATCGGTGAGTATAGGGGTCTCTTTATATTTACAGTATGTACCCTCCCTCTCTGGCCTCCGATTATTATACTTTGGGGCCTGAGCCTTAGGATAGGCCATCAACGTATGATCTTTACGGGTTTGGGACCCAGAACCCCTTCAAATCCACCTGTACCAAAGAAGGCTCTTGGTAATCCTTCTTATATTATAAAGGTTTATGTGTGTTTGGATGTTTGTGTGTTTGGATGTTTGTTCCTCAATCACACCTACATGGGCGAATGGTTTTGTCTGAAAATGCGCACATACATACCTTGGGTCCCGGATTGAACGATAGGCTACATGGAATTCCCGTACACCACCGCAATTCATTCCCGTGCCCAGTGCTTCTCACGGTTCAATTCGCTGCAGGACCTGGCACGCTGTAGGACCTGGGATGACGTCATCCCAGCCCTTTCAGCAGCTCACCTGATTGGGTGCTGCTTCTCTATGTGGGAGGAGTTATCGTCCGGCCACCGGCCACACCAACATGACGTCTCTGAGAGGTCCGGAGCGTCCTGCACAAGGGCCTCTACTCTGGGGCAGCGACGAGTCCTTACGCTGCCCCACCTGTGTGGCCTCACCACGGGACCGCAGTACTCTGCCACAGCCGGACAGGGGGTCGCCTGCGCCGTGCTCTGGAACGCCTGTTTGGCCAGCTGTCCCGCAGCGTCTGCCATCTCTGAACACTACAAGTTGGAATATCGGTGCACGGGAAGCCCAGGGTGTGGTGAGGACGGGGCCACAGGCTGGTAGGGGGAAAGGGGACACACGGTCGGCAGGGTCTGGTGGGGGGAAAAGGGGGCATGGGGTAGGAGGAAGGAGTGACCACATGGGAAAGCGGGTAGGGACAAAGGGGGGTGGCGGGCGCCAGGAGGGAGACCAGGTAAAGAGTTCCAGCGGCCCGCAGGGTGGGGGGGCACGGGGTAGGTAAGACAGGGGAAAGGGGCATGGGGTAGGGGGAAAAAGGGGGCATGGAGTAGGTAACACGGGAGAAGGGGGCATGGGGTTAAAGGGGGAAGGGGGCATGTTCCTGGGGGGAAAAGGGGAATGGGGTAGGTGGAAGGAGTAACTACATGGGGAAGTGGGTAGGAAGAAAGGGGGGTGGCGGGCGCCAGGAGGGAGAGGAGGTAAACAGTTCCAGCTGGCCGCAGGGTGGGCCCCGAGGGTCCATGGACCCACAGGAGTTGTAAGGACCCGCTGCCGACACAAGGCAAAGGAACAAGCCTGTGCACCGCTCCATGTGGGTCCCGCAGGGGGTCGGGGTTCCATGGGTAAAAGCTAGTGTTTACATACAGCGAGCCACGCTGCTCAATTGCCATACGAAACAGTAGTGGCCAGTGTAGATACCACAGCACTGCCCCATTCAAGTCCTAGATTGATGGCCTATCCTAAGGTTTTAGAAACTGAATAACCCCTTTTAGGCCAAGACCAACACGTTGCGAAAAACCAATACCATACTAATAATGTAAAACAAGTAAATTTTTTCTAGATTTTTTTTATTTTCTACACCAATAATACTTCGCCAGATGTTTCTTCATTTGGAAATTGAAATAGGTTCAGATGAAAATAGTAAAATTAGCGAATAACCCGGTACAAATACCAAAAAATAACATAAAAGACAAAACATGTAAATGAGCAATCTGATAGAATGTAATTGTTCTAATTACCCGGGGCCCTCTGCTCTCACATTAGTATTCCACCCCTTCCATGAAACCTGTATTCTCAATATGTGTGTACTTACGGTCGGCCTCTACATCTTCCCCCTTGCCCATCTTCTCAACTTTAATAACCTTAAATAATTTTCACCAATTAGTGAGTGATGCCCGATCCTTCCCGTGCCAGGTTGGCAGAGTCTATTTTGAGTTAATTTGCTTTCCGGTAATTTAATTTCAGTAAATAGCTTTACAGCGACACAATCCCGCAGCTGCCAGCTCACCGAGCGCGAGCGAAGGTATCGAGAAGGGATAGCAAGGATAGGAAAGAATAAAAAATGATAAACGGATAACCAGGACATATTAGTGATGATCCTAGATAACGATTTATTGCATATCATCCATAAATGTAATAATACGGAAGGAAATGTATCATTTAAATATTCTATATGACTTCCATTATTATTTAAAGGGTTCCTATCATTAAAATATTATTTTTTCCCGATCACACATAGGAATAGCCTTAAGAAAGTCTATTCTTCTCCTACCTTTAGATGTCTTCTCTGCGTTTGTAGAAATCCTGGTTTTTAACTGTAGGCAAATGAGTTCTCTCGCAGCACTGGGGGCAGTCCCCAGCACTCAAACAGCACTGGGGGCGTCTCCAATGCTGCGAGAGAACTCTCCAGCGCCACCTCTATCTTCTTCGGGAACGTCCTCTCCCAGCGTCTTTCAATCTTCTAGGCATGGGGGCCACACGGTGGCTCAGTGGTTAGCACTACAGCCTTGCAGCGCTGGAGTCCTGGTGTTCAAATCCCACCAAGGGCATAAAAGCATCTGCAAGGAGTTTGTATGTTCTCCCCGTGTTTGCATGGATTTCCATCCCATATTCCAAAAAAGACATACTGATAGGGAAAAATGTACATTGTGAGCTCTATGTGGGGCTCACAATCTACATTTAAAAAAAAAAAATCTTCTAGGCATGAGCAGTCGGCTCTGCCATAGAAGTAAGCTATGTAAGCGGCCATTTTCTTGTGGCTGCTGGGTATGCGCAGTGAGCTCTGCTAAAGGCCTGATGGCACAGCCGACTGTGCATGCCTAGAAGAATAAGACCCAGGACGGAAGATGACGCAGGGAGAGATCGTTCCTGAAGAAGATGGAGGCGACGCTAGAGAGTTCTCTCGCAGCATTGGCCACACCTCCAGTGCTGTTTGAGTGCTGAGGTCAGCCCCCAGTGCTGCAATAGAACTCATTTGCATACCGAAGAAAACCGGGTTTTCTACTGAACGGCGGCGCAGAGAAGACTTCTAAAGGTAGGAGAAGAATAGCCTTTCGTAAGGCTATTCCTACGTGAGAACGAGAAAAAATGTGATTTTAATGATAAAATCCCTTTAATAATATTACTATTTAATATTATTTTATAGTTATTTTAATTATTTTTGTAATTTTCCCCCCCCTATAATTGGAACTTGCTACAATGTAATATTTCCCAATCCACTGGAAAACAATTAAAAGCCAAGTAAAAGATTGCTGGAGACTCTGCCACCGGAAATCAACGGATACTGCACAGAGGACTTATCTCTCTGCTACTTTCAGTAAGAGAATGGTGGAGTTCATATTGGTATCCAGATCATACACAGAAGTCTATGGAGAGAAAAGGAGGAGTCTACTAAGAGATGTATTACCTTCCGCAGCTGGGAATCTGTTCCTTTTGGAATAGAAATACTAGTTTGGCAATAATCCCCGCATCGTGTTATTAGGCTTATTGAAAAAAGTCACGCATGATGTTAAGGGGGCTGTACAGTGGTGTAACTAGGAATGGCGGGGCCCCGTGGAAGCTGCCTCTGCTGCTATGGCGGTAGTTACGCCACTGGGGCTGTCCTAACAGGCAGCGTACAGAGGCACTGTTCTCCTACTCTACAGAGGCTCCTAATTATATCCTGGAAAGCAGATTTGCATATGTTTCCCGTATTCTATGCAGTGACGTAAAATGTTATCTTGAAATATAGATGTGTCAAAAGTAGGGTTGAGACGATCTTGAGATTTCAGGATCCATTGTTAAAATCCGATTTCCGATAATTTTCCAGCCGATCCCGATTGTGAAATTTACTCGATCGCTGATCGGAATCCGATCTTTTCTGATCCCCATCTCTCAAACCTAGTGACTTTATGTCTATGGAGTAGGGTTGAGCCGATCTTGAGATTTCAGGATTGATTTTAAAATCCGATTTTCGATCATTTTCCATCCGATCCTGATCGTGAAATTGACTCGATCGCCGATCGGAACCCGATCTTTTCTGATCCCAATCGCTCAACCCTAGTCAAAAGAGCTTTGTATCACTCACAATATAGTAGGATATAGCAGCTGGTTATATGTGTACCTTTTAAAGTAGTCTTCTTTCCATTCCATCTCTATAGACTTCTATGTAAAAAGTAACAAAGCCCGAGAAGTGGAGAAGGAAACATATTTCTTAAATAACATATATTACAAATTTTCTTATATTCATCAAGGGAACCCCAAACGACTCTTATCTACCAGCTGGTGTGCTCTGGTAGAACTACCACCACCATGCCTTCCCATTCCGTCTCCATAGACTTCTATGTAAAAAGTAACAAAGCCCGATAAGAGGAGAAGGAAACATATTTATTAAATAAGATATATTACAAATTTTCTTATAGTCATTAAGGGAACCCCAATCTCTTATCTACCAGCTGGTGTGCTTTGGTAGAACTAATACCACCATGCCTTCCCATTCCATCTTCATAGACTTCTATGCAAAATGTAACAAAACACGATTAGTGGAGAAGGAAACATATTTATTAAATATGATATATTACAAATGTTCTTATATTCATTAAGGGAGCCCCAATCTCTTATCTACCAGCTGGTGTGCTCTGGTAGAACTACTACTACCACCATCCCTTCCCATTCATTCTCCATAGACTTCTATGCAAAATGTAACAAAGTCTAATAAATGGAGAAGGAGACATATTTCTTAAATAAGATATATTACAAATTTTCTTATAGTCATCAAGGGAACCCCAAACTTTTATCTACCAGCTGGTGTGCCCTGGGAGAACTACTCCCACCATCCTCTACATCAGTGCATCCCCCTCATCACTGTGTTTTTCTAGGTCTTGTGGAAAGTTTTGGCACCAATGCCACCATGATCAGTATGAGGACAAGGTCAGTTGACATCTTTGGCCACACCATTACTCACTGCCCAACTCCGGGCTGTTGCCACAAAGTACATTCAGATAATACAGGAATG